>NC_086453.1:384148709-384331287 GCF_028390025.1 Pseudophryne corroboree
GTTTCCCCATAGTCTCTGCTCTGTGTGTTTCCCCATAGTCTCTGCTCTGTGTGTGTTTCCCTATAGTCTCTGCTCTGTGTGTGTTTCCCCATAGTCTCTGCTCTGTGTGTATTTCCCCATAGTCTCTGCTCTGTGTGTGTTTCCCCATAGTCTCTGCTCTGTGTGTTTCCCCATAGTCTCTGCTCTGTGTGTGTTTCCCCATAGTCTCTGCTCTGTGTGTGTTTCCCCATAGTCTCTGCTCTGTGTTTCCCCATAGTCTCTGCTCTGTGTGTGTTTCCCCATAGTCTCTGCTCTGTGTGTTTCCCCAAAGTCTCTGCGCTGTGTGTGTTTCCCCATAGTCTCTGCGCTGTGTGTGTGTTTCCTCATAGTCTCTGCTCTGTGTGTGTTTCCCCATAGTCTCTGCTCTGTGTGTGTTTCCCCATAGTCTCTGCTCTGTGTGTGTTTCCCCATAGTCTCTGCTCTGTGTGTGTTTCCCCATAGTCTCTGCTCTGTGTGTGTTTCCCCATAGTCTCTGCTCTGTGTGTTTCCCCAAAGTCTCTGCGCTGTGTGTGTTTCCCCATAGTCTCTGCGCTGTGTGTGTGTTTCCTCATAGTCTCTGCTCTGTGTGTGTTTCCCCATAGTCTCTGCTCTGTGTGTGTTTCCCCATAATCTCTGCTCTGTGTGTGTTTCCCCATAGTCTCTGCTCTGTGTGTGTTTCCCCATAGTCTCTGCTCTGTGTGTGTTTCCCCATAGTCTCTGCTCTGTGTGTGTTTCCCCATAGTCTCTGCTCTGTGTGTGTTTCCCCATAGTCTCTGCTCTGTGTGTGTTTCCCCATAGTCGCTGCTCTGTGTGTGTTTCCCCATAGTCTCTGCTCTGTGTGTGTTTCCCCATAGTCTCTGCTCTGTGTGTGTTTCCCCATAGTCTCTGCTCTGTGTGTGTTTCCTCATAGTCTCTGCTCTGTGTGTGTTTCCCCATAGTCTCTGCTCTGTGTGTATTTCCCCATAGTCTCTGCTCTGTGTGTGTTTCCCCATAGTCTCTGTTCTGTGTGTGTTTCCCCATAGTCTCTGCTCTGTGTGTGTTTCCCCATAGTCTCTGCTCTGTGTGTGTTTCCTCATAGTCTCTGCTCTGTGTGTATTTCCCCATAGTCTCTGCTCTGTGTGTGTTTCCCCATAGTCTCTGTTCTGTGTGTGTTTCCCCATAGTCTCTGCTCTGTGTGTGTTTCCCCATAGTCTCTGCTCTGTGTGTGTTTCCCCATAGTCTCTGCTCTGTGTGTGTTTCCCCATAGTCTCTGCTCTGTGTGTGTGTTTCCCCATAGTCTCTGTTCTGTGTGTGTTTCCCCATAGTCTCTGCTCTGTGTGTGTTTCCCCATAGTCTCTGTTCTGTGTGTGTTTCCCCATAGTCTCTGCTCTGTGTGTGTTTCCCCATAGTCTCTGCGCTGTGTTTGTTTCCCCATAGTCTCTGCGCTGTGTTTGTTTCCCCATAGTCTCTGCGCTGTGTGTATTTCCCCATAGTCTCTGCTCTGTGTGTGTTTCCCTATAGTCTCTGCTCTGTGTGTGTTTCCCCATAGTCTCTGTTCTGTGTGTGTTTCCCCATAGTCTCTGCTCTGTGTGTGTTTCCCCATAGTCTCTGCTCTGTGTGTGTTTCCCTATAGTCTCTGCTCTGTGTTTCCCCATAGTCCAGGCCTGGCCAACCTGTGGCTCTCCAGCTGTTGTAAAACTACAAGTCCCATCATGCTTTGCCACAGTTTTGCTATTAGGGAATGCTAAAACTGTGGCAAGGCATGCTGGGATGTGTAGTTTCACAACATCTGGAGAGCCACAGGTTGGCCAGGCCTGCCATAGTCTCTGCTCTGTGTGTGTTTCCCTATAGTCTCTGCTCTGTGTTTCCCCATAGTCTCTGCTCTGTGGGTGTTTCCCCATAGTCTCTGCTCTGTGTGTGTTTCCCCATAGTCTCTGCTCTGTGTGTGTTTCCCCATAGTCTCTGCTCTGTGTGTGTTTCCCCATAGTCTCTGTTCTGTGTGTGTTTCCCCATAGTCTCTGTTCTGTGTGTGTTTCCCCATAGTCTCTGCTCTGTGTGTGTTTCCCCATAGTCTCTGTTCTGTGTGTGTTTCCCCATAGTCTCTGCTCTGTGTGTGTTTCCCCATAGTCTCTGCGCTGTGTTTGTTTCCCCATAGTCTCTGCGCTGTGTTTGTTTCCCCATAGTCTCTGCGCTGTGTGTGTTTCCCCATAGTCTCTGCTCTGTGTGTGTTTCCCTATAGTCTCTGCTCTGTGTGTGTTTCCCCATAGTCTCTGCTCTGTGTGTGTTTCCCCATAGTCTCTGCTCTGTGTGTGTTTCCCCATAGTCTCTGCTCTGTGTGTGTTTCCCCATAGTCTCTGCTCTGTGTGTTTCCCCATAGTCTCTGCTCTGTGTGTGTTTCCCTATAGTCTCTGCTCTGTGTGTGTTTCCCCATAGTCTCTGCTCTGTGTGTATTTCCCCATAGTCTCTGCTCTGTGTGTGTTTCCCCATAGTCTCTGCTCTGTGTGTTTCCCCATAGTCTCTGCTCTGTGTGTGTTTCCCCATAGTCTCTGCTCTGTGTGTGTTTCCCCATAGTCTCTGCTCTGTGTTTCCCCATAGTCTCTGCTCTGTGTGTGTTTCCCCATAGTCTCTGCTCTGTGTGTGTTTCCCCATAGTCTCTGCTCTGTGTGTGTTTCCCCATAGTCTCTGCTCTGTGTGTGTTTCCCCATAGTCTCTGCTCTGTGTGTGTTTCCCCATAGTCTCTGTTCTGTGTGTGTTTCCCCATAGTCTCTGCTCTGTGTGTGTTTCCCCATAGTCTCTGCTCTGTGTGTGTTTCCCCATAGTCTCTGCTCTGTGTGTGTTTCCCCATAGTCTCTGCTGTGTTTGTTTTGCTCTGTGTTTGCATACTGTGGATGCAGCCTACAATTTAGAGGCCGATTCTATGAATACTAATCTTACAGTACCCTTGACCCCGAGGTCCTGTAAAGATCAAAACTAAACCGTTTAATATTTTCCTTTTGCCGATCAATACGGGCATAAATTCACTCTCAATGACAACTATAATTTCAAGCAGATCTATAGCCGGCATACATGAAAGTCTCAGGCAGGCAGCGTTCCTGCCAAATAATGGGAGGAAAATAAAAAATCACGGCAAGAGATTTTGCTGAAGTTTTTTACAATTTAATTTCTTTCGCCTTTTATTATGGGTGTGAAATGCTATTTTCAGCAGATGCTGTCATATAAATATCTATCGTTGTTTTTCTCTCTCCCTCTGGTGAAAAGGGCAGGGGACCTATTGAAAATTCTACTTTATCTCTTTCAAGAGAGTTCAAGTGTGGGTCGAAGAATCGATTTGCAGCCTCGTTCTCTTTTTTTTCCTTTTTTTGTGTAAAGTTTCCTGTCGCTATTTTGCCCAGATCAGCAATGAAGGTAAATGGAGAAAATATAATCTATTATGTGTGTACCTATCAATTCATCCCATGATATCAGAGCCCATTAAAGGGATAGTGACTATTACAGGAGCAATGGGGAATCTCTATGTATGTCAGCTTCTGATGCCTCTATGCCCTCACAGGCGGGGGAGAACATAAACCCGTAAGTGATGCAATCGTTAGGGTGGGCTCACAGAGGAGATGTGCCTCTTTAGGACTCTATTGTACCCAAAATATTTCTTACACGACAATCCAGCATTCTTTACAGCCTCCGTCTGACAATAACACAGCATTTTAAATGTTTCTGCCATTCGGAAAAAATAAAATAAAAGCTAAATTACCCCATTAATTTGACTGGATTTTCCACTTCATGAAGTCATTTGTGTAAGACTGACAAACACAAAAGAGAACGGGACTTTTTTTTCCCAACATCCTTGTAAATTGTCTTTTTGTGCTGGAATAGAATCAGCCGTACAGACGGCACAAAACGCAGCGCATATTGAAGGAAGAGGACGAGAGAGGGCTGGTAATATCAGGCTGGGGTTACACGTAAATGTATCATTAATAGCTGGGACAAATATATGGACTCATATGAGGGACATTGCCAAATAAAACCACATAAGAGCACACACACAATCACATATGTACGTGTTTATACTATACATATATCTATCTATCTACCTATCTATCTATCTATCTATCTATCTATCTATCTATCTATCTATCATCTATCTATCCATATATATATATATATATATATATATACATACACACACACACTTATCTATATACAATGTAAATATGTAAAGAGAGAATAATATATAAATATATCATATCTGTTTGCAGTAGTCAGGAAAAGAAAACAAGTAACAAAGTCAGAGAAATGCAGAAATAAAGACAAATGTTTTGTTTGTTCATGTAACATAATGAATACATTTAAAACCCAGAACCAGTAAGCAGAAAAAACATAAGCGATTGGAAGTGCTGGGGAAAAAATGGGCCATCGATTTGGGAGTCAATCTGCATTTTTTATTTTAATAATGCTCTCTTCCTCTTTTCTCCTCTCTCTCTTTCTGTGTTGCAAAATATAAAAGCTGATCTGATAAATATTAATTTGAACCATCATAATGTATTTGAAAATTCCAGCTAAAATGTCACCACATGGAACATTAATGTAATATTTCAAGGCCCTGAGAGCAATACTCATATTGATTACATTTATTTCACTCTAGGGAGGAGAAATAATTCTTCAATGTGGGACACATCTGGTAGCCAAAGATGCAAACGCGGAGAAAGAAAATGCTAAATTTACAGAAAAAAAGCCCCTCAGTAACAACATGCAATTTGGTGGTACAGGAGCGTTCCGTATCTGTGGTAATCTGCTAAAACAACCGGCAGCCGTTATTTCTGCATTTACATTGTTTGGGTAAATATAAAGAAATAAAAGCAAGAACGACGCACAACAGGAAACACGAGGAAGCGTCCTCTGGCAGCAAAGTCACGGCTTCATCACAATTTCAAAGGAAGAATGTTTATTTGGATGTGCTTATTGGAAATGTATACAATCAGCAATGGAGACCACCAATGTGTCTCTAGCACTTCCACACCCCAAGATTAAAACAGCTCGGCAAATGAATCCCAGAAGCAGGAATTTATTTATTTATAAAGGGTTAAAGATGTGTGTCGGCGACACGTGCAGTGCGGGGCTGAACCTGCGGGGACCCTTCTCTCTCTTCTCCTCTGGAAAAGGAGAACTGAGACACTGCCTGTCTGGAGTCCCATAAAACAGATCTTTCCCTTGTCATTAAGAATATTGATGTTCATCAGGAAGGGCGTCAATGTGTCTTTGTGCAAATGAAACGAAATCTGAGTCAAATTGTGACCCTGAGACACAAAACTGACTATTTCTCCACTTTTCTTGTTCAAGGTAACGCTCCAATGCATCAGGCAGCACGTTACGTGAGCCGCGCACAGGAATTGGGAGATCAGTGTCATCACTCTATTATATACACATACTTATATATATATATATATATATATATATATACACACACACACACACACACAAATACTTCTGCAGTGCCTGGCAGCAGATGCATATACATAAAGGAGAGCGCCAGTTTTTGAGTAATCAATAAATAAATAAATGTCTCTGTGTATATATATATATATATATATATATACACACAGTATATATATATATAGGCATAGCCAGATTAAAGGGGGGATAAGGGGATGCAGGGCATACTGTACTCCGGGCCCCCCTTTGTAAGGGGGCCCCCTGGCCAGAGCACACTAACATCACTAGCTTTCCCTCTTAAGCAGCAGCAGAACCAGCAGGCAGAATTTGAGCAGGACAGTATGCAGTAAAGGCAGAGACACAGGAGTATCATGAGTTACCGACAGAACTTTCCGTCCAAAGAAGAGATAGGAGGGTGGAAAGAGCTGTATGTGACACAGGGATCTCAGCTTCTCCTCCTCCCCGTCTGGGTGTCTGAGTCCTGTGTAAACTGCTATGCAACTAAAAAAAATGGGTCTAGTGATAGAGAAACATAGAGTCCTCCTGAGTCCTGTCCCGGTGTGTAAGTAGTACAGAGGCTGCTGCTTTTCTTGCATGTGACAAGATGATTTTTTTTTTCTATGTGTATTTTATGGTTAAGTTGTCTTTGTTACACTACAAGAAAATGTTATAAAATAGTTGTATTTCAATTAGGTGGAGCTATAAACAGTACCCAGGCATTATTAAACTATTACTTTCAAATGAAGATACACCATTGGTTTAAATGTAATATACACAATCCATACATCCCACCATGACCCATTCCAGGAGGGACAACATGCTCTATACCTGGTCTTCCCTCTTAATTTATGATTGCATACACCTGTGTTGAAGAACCTTTCTTATCAATTAAATAGTTCAACACAGGTGACGCCAATCATATATTAAGTGGGAAGTCCAGGTAGAGAGCATTTTGTCCCTCCTGGAATGGGATATGTTGGGAGGTATGCACAATCAAAAGATCACTTTCTATAACCTCTTAAGAAGGAAACATCTCAAATTTTGAGAGCATTTTCAATAAGAGAAAAAAATGTTGTTTAGAAACACCCCTGAAGAAGTCGCTATAGACGAAACACGTTGGATGAAAGTATCTTTATTATTAATTTTAAATGTATAAACTGAACAAACAATTGTATTCCTAATGATCAATATTACTTTGTAAGGAAACAATTATCATTTTTATTGCAAATGTGATTTTGAACTACATTGTCTTAACAATAAAAACGTGTTTTTTTTTTAAATATGGGTGTCTAAATGTGTAAAGTCATCCTCTCTTTATCTATATATATATATTCATAAAAAGTATTATCATTAAACAAATAACTGCCAAATACGATAAAGAAGTGCGCTCCACAGAGATATCATTTGTGTGTGTGTATGTATGTATATATATATATATATATATATGGGAAGACATGGGAAGTATGAGAGACCCAGGAAGTGAGAATGACATGGGAAGTGCGAGAGACCCAGGAAGTGAGAATGACATTGGAAGTATGAGAGACCCAGGAAGTGAGAATGACATTGGAAGTGAAAGAGACCCGAGAAGTGAGAATGACATGGGAAGTACAAGAGACCCAGGAAGTGAGAATGACATGGGAAGTGCGAGAGACCCAGGAAGTGAGAATGACATGGGAAGTGCGAGACACCCAGGAAGTGAGAATGACATGGGAAGTATGAGAGACCCAGGAAGTATGAGAGACTCAGGAAGTGAGAATGACATTGGAAGTATGAGAGACTCAGGAAGTGAGAATGACATGGGAAGTATGAGAGACCCAGGAAGTGAGAATGACATGGGAAGTGCAAGAGACCCAGGAAGTGAGAATGACATGAGAAGTATGAGAGACTCAGAAAGTGAGAATGACATGGGAAGTATGAGAAACCCAGGAACTGAGAATGACATGGGAAGTACGAAAGACCCAGGAAGTGAGAATGACATTGGAAGTGCAAGAGACCTAAAAAGTGAGAGACACAGGAAGTGAGAATGACATAGGAAGTGCGAGAGACCCAAGAAGTGAGAATGACATGGGAAGTGCGAGAGACCCAGGAAGTGAGAATGACATAGGAAGTGCGAAAGACCCAAGAAGTGAGAATGACATGGGAAGTATGAGAGACCCAGGAAGTGAGAAAGACATAGGAAGTGCAAGAAACCCAGGAAGTGAGAATGACATGGGAAGTATGAGAGACCCAGGAAGTGAGAATGATATGTGAAGTGCGAGAGACCCAGGAAGTGAGAATGACATTGGAAGTACAAAAGACCCAGGAAGTGAGAATGACATGGGAAGTGCGAGAGACCCAGGAAGTGAGAATGACATTGGAAGTATGAGAGACCCAGGAAGTGAGAATGACATGGGAGTGTGAGAGACCCAGGAATTCAGAATGACATGGGAGTGTGAGAGACCAGGGAAGTGAGAATGACATGGGAAGTGCGAGAGACCCAGGAAGTGAGAATGACATGGGAGTGTGAGAGACCTGGGAAGTGAGAATGACATGGTAGCGTGAGAGACCTGGGAAGTGAGAACGACATGGGAGTGTGAGAATTCCAGACAGTCAGAATGACATGGGAGTGTGAGAGACCCAGGAAGTGAGAATGACATGGGAGTGTGAGAGACATGGGAAGTGTGAGAGACCCAGGAAGTGAGAATGACATGGGAGTGTGAGAGACACGGGAAGTGAGAACAACGTGGGAGTGTGAGACACACGGGAAGTGTGAGAGACCCGGGAAGTGAGAATGACATGGGAGTGTGAGAGACACGGGAAGTGTGAGAGACCCAGGAAGTGAGAGTGACATGGGAGTGTGAGAGATCCGGGAAGTGTGAGAGACCCGGGAAGTGAGAATAACAAGGGAGTGTGAGAATTCCAGGCAGTGAGAATTACATGGGAGTGTGCGAGACCCGGGAAGTGGGAATGACATGGGAGTGTGAGAGACCCAGGAAGTGAGAATGACATGGGAGTGTGAGAGACCCGAAAAGAGAGAATGACATGGGAGTGTGAGAGACCCGAAAAGTGAGAATGACGTGGGAGTGTGAGAGACCTGGGAAGTGAGAACAACATGGGAGTGTGAGAGACCCAGGAAGTGAGAACGACATGGGAGTGTGAGAGTTCCGGGAAGTGTGAGAGACCCGGGAAGTGAGAATGACATGGGAGTGTGAGAGACCCGGAAAGTGAGAACGACATGGGAGTGTGAGAGACCTGGGAAGTGGGAACAACATGGGAGTGTGAGAGACCCGGGAAGTGAGAATGACATGGGAGTGTGAGAGACCCGGGAAGTGACAAAGACATGGGAGTGTGAGAGACCCGGGAAGTGACAATGACATGGGAGTGTGAGAGACCCAGGAAGTGACATTGACATGGGAGTGTGAGAGATCCGGGAAGTGAGAATGACATGAGAGTGTGAGGGACCCAGAAAGTGAGAATGACTTGGGAGTGTGAGAGACTTGGGAAGTGGGCATGACATGAGAGTGAGAGATCCAGGGAGTGTGAGAGACCCGGGAAGTGAGAATGACATGGGAGTGTGAGAGATCCGGGAAGTGTGAGAGACCCGGGAAGTGAGAATGACATGGGAGTGTGAGAATTCCAGGCAGTGAGAATGACATGGGAGTGTGAGAGACCTGGGAAGTGAGCATGACATGAGAGTGAAAGATCCAGGGAGTGTGAGAGACCCAGGAAGTGACAATGACATGGGAGTGTGAGAGACCCGGGAAGTGAGCATGACATGGGAGTGTGAGAGACCCGGGAAGTGACAAAGACATGGGAGTGTGAGAGACCCGGGAAGTGACAATGACATGAGAGTGTGCGTGAGACCCAGGAAGTGACATTGACATGGGAGTGTGAGAGACCCGAGAAGTGAGAATGACATTTGAGTGTGAGAGACCCGGGAAGTGAGAATGACATCGGAGTGTGAGAGACCTGGGAAGTGAGCATGACATGAGTGTGAGGGAACCAGAAAGTGAGAATGACATGGGAGTGTGAGAGACCTGGGAAGTGAGCATGACATGAGAGTGAGAGATCCAGGGAGTGTGAGAGACCCAGGAAGTGACAATGACATGGGAGTGTGAGAGACCCGGGAAGTGAGCATGACATGAGAGTGAGAGATCCAGGGAGTGTGAGAGACCCAGGAAGTGACAATGACATGGGAGTGTGAGAGACCCAGGAAGTGAGCATGACATGAGAGTGAGAGATCCAGGGAGTGTGAGAGACCCAGGAAGTGAGAATGACATGAGAGTGAGAGATCCAGGGAGTGTGAGAGACCCAGGAAGTGAGCATGACATGAGTGTGAGGGACCCGGAAAGTGAGAATGACATGGGAGTGTGAGAGACCTAGGAAGTGAGCATGACATGAGAGTGAGAGATCCAGGGAGTGTGAGAGACCCGGGAAGTGACAATGACATGGGAGTGTGAGAGACCCGGGAAGTGACAAAGACATGGGAGTGTGAGAGACCCAGGAAGTGACAATTACATGGGAGTGTGAGAGACCCGGGAAGTGAGAATGACATGGGAGTGTGAGAGACCCGGGAAGTGACAAAGACATGGGAGTGTGAGAGACCTGGGAAGTAACAATGACATGGGAGTGTGAGAGACCCGGGAAGTGAGAATGACATGGGAGTGTGAGAGACCCGGGAAGTGACAATGACATGGGAGTGTGAGAGACCTGGGAAGTGACAATGACATGGTAGTGTGAGAGACCCGGGAAGTGAGAATGACATGGGAGTGTAAGAGACCTGGGAATTGAGAATGACATGGGAGTGTGAGAGACCTGGGAAGTGACAATGACATGGGAGTGTGAGAGACCTGGGAAGTGACAATGACATGGGAGTGTGAGAGACCCGGGAAGTGACAATGACATGGGAGTGTGAGAGACCTGGGAAGTGACAATGACATGGGAGTGTGAGAGACCCGGGAAGTGACAATGACATGGGAGTGTGAGAGACCCGGGAAGTGAGAATGACATAGGAAGTGCGAGAGACCCAAGAAGTGAGAATGACATGGGAAGTGCGAGAGACCCAGGAAGTGAGAATGACATAGGAAGTGCGAAAGACCCAAGAAGTGAGAATGACATGGGAAGTATGAGAGACCCAGGAAGTGAGAAAGACATAGGAAGTACAAGAAACCCAGGAAGTGAGAATGACATGGGAAGTATGAGAGACCCAGGAAGTGAGAATGATATGTGAAGTGCGAGAGACCCAGGAAGTGAGAATGACATTGGAAGTACAAGAGACCCAGGAAGTGAGAATGACATGGGAAGTGCGAGAGACCCAGGAAGTGAGAATGACATAGGAAGTATGAGAGACCCAGGAAGTGAGAATGACATGGGAGTGTGAGAGACCTAGGAATTCAGAATGACATGGGAGTGTGAGAGACCTGGGAAGTGAGAATGACATGGGAAGTGCGAGAGACCCAGGAAGTGAGAATGACATGGGAGTGTGAGAGACCTGGGAAGTGAGAATGACATGGTAGCGTGAGAGACCTGGGAAGTGAGAACGACATGGGAGTGTGAGAATTCCAGACAGTCAGAATGACATGGGAGTGTGAGAGACCCAGGAAGTGAGAATGACATGGGAGTGTGAGAGACACGGGAAGTGAGAACAACATGGGAGTGTGAGACACACGGGAAGTGTGAGAGACCCGGGAAGTGAGAATGACATGGGAGTGTGAGAGACACGGGAAGTGTGAGAGACCCAGGAAGTGAGAGAGACATGGGAGTGTGAGAGATCCGGGAAGTGTGAGAGACCCGGGAAGTGAGAATAACAAGGGAGTGTGAGTATTCCAGGCAGTGAGAATTACATGGGAGTGTGCGAGACCCGGGAAGTGGGAATGACATGGGAGTGTGAGAGACCCAGGAAGTGAGAATGACATGGGAGTGTGAGAGACCCGAAAAGAGAGAATGACATGGGAGTGTGAGAGACCCGAAAAGTGAGAATGACGTGGGAGTGTGAGAGACCTGGGAAGTGAGAACAACATGGGAGTGTGAGAGACCCAGGAAGTGAGAACGACATGGGAGTGTGAGAGTTCCGGGAAGTGTGAGAGACCCGGGAAGTGAGAATGACATGGGAGTGTGAGAGACCCGGAAAGTGAGAACGACATGGGAGTGTGAGAGACCTGGGAAGTGAGAACAACATGGGAGTGTGAGAGACCCGGGAAGTGAGAATGACATGGGAGTGTGAGAGACCTGGGAAGTGACAAAGACATGGGAGTGTGAGAGACCCGGGAAGTGACAATGACATGGGAGTGTGAGAGACCCAGGAAGTGACATTGACATGGGAGTGTGAGAGATCCGGGAAGTGAGAATGACATGAGAGTGTGAGGGACCCAGAAAGTGAGAATGACATGGGAGTGTGAGAGACTTGGGAAGTGGGCATGACAAGAGAGTGAGTGATCCAGGGAGTGTGAGAGACCCGGGAAGTGAGAATGACATGGGAGTGTGAGAGATCCGGGAAGTGTGAAAGACCCAGGAAGTGAGAACGACATGGGAGTGTGAGAGTTCCGGGAAGTGTGAGAGACCCGGGAAGTGAGAATGACATGGGAGTGTGAGAGTCCCGGAAAGTGAGAACGACATGGGAGTGTGAGAGACCTGGGAAGTGAGAACAACATGGGAGTGTGAGAGACCCGGGAAGTGAGAATGACATGGGAGTGTGAGAGACCCGGGAAGTGACAAAGACATGGGAGTGTGAGAGACCCGGGAAGTGACAATGACATGGGAGTGTGAGAGACCCAGGAAGTGACATTGACATGGGAGTGTGAGAGATCCGGGAAGTGAGAATGACATGAGAGTGTGAGGGACCCAGAAAGTGAGAATGACATGGGAGTGTGAGAGACTTGGGAAGTGGGCATGACATGAGAGTGAGAGATCCAGGGAGTGTGAGAGACCCGGGAAGTGAGAATGACATGGGAGTGTGAGAGATCTGGGAAGTGTGAGAGACCCGGGAAGTGAGAATGACATGGGAGTGTGAGAATTCCAGGCAGTGAGAATGACATGGGAGTGTGAGAGACCCGGGAAGTGAGCATGACATGAGAGTGAGAGATCCAGGGAGTGTGAGAGACCCAGGAAGTGACAATGACATGGGAGTGTGAGAGACAATGACATGGGAGTGTGAGAGACCCGGGAAGTGAGCATGACATGGGAGTGTGAGAGACCCGGGAAGTGACAAAGACATAGGAGTGTGAGAGACCCGGGAAGTGACAATGACATGGGAGTGTGCGTGAGACCCAGGAAGTGACATTGACATGGGAGTGTGAGAGACCCGGGAAGTGAGAATGACATGGGAGTGTGAGAGACCTGGGAAGTGAGCATGACATGAGTGTGAGGGACCAAGAAAGTGAGAATGACATGGGAGTGTGAGAGACCTGGGAAGTGAGCATGACATGAGAGTGAGAGATCCAGGGAGTGTGAGAGACCCAGGAAGTGACAATGACATGGGAGTGTGAGAGACCCGGGAAGTGAGCATGACATGAGAGTGAGAGATCCAGGGAGTGTGAGAGACCCAGGAAGTGACAATGACATGGGAGTGTGAGAGACCCAGGAAGTGAGCATGACATGAGAGTGAGAGATCCAGGGAGTGTGAGAGACCCAGGAAGTGAGAATGACATGAGAGTGAGAGATCCAGGGAGTGTGAGAGACCCAGGAAGTGAGCATGACATGAGTGTGAGGGACCCGGAAAGTGAGAATGACATGGGAGTGTGAGAGACCTGGGAAGTGAGCATGACATGAGAGTGAGAGATCCAGGGAGTGTGAGAGACCCGGGAAGTGACAATGACATGGGAGTGTGAGAGACCTGGGAAGTGACAATGACATGGGAGTGTGAGAGACCTGGGAAGTGACAAAGACATGGGAGTGTGAGAGACCCGGGAAGTGACAAAGACATGGGAGTGTGAGAGACCCGGGAAGTGAGAATGACATGGGAGTGTGAGAGACCTGGGAAGTGACAATGACATGGGAGTGTGAGAGACCCGGGAAGTGACAAAGACATGGGAGTGTGAGAGACCCGGGAAGTGACAAAGACATGGGAGTGTGAGAGACCCGGGAAGTGACAAAGACATGGGAGTGTGAGAGACCCGGGAAGTGACAAAGACATGGGAGTGTGAGAGACCCGGGAAGTGAGAATGACATGGGAGTGTGAGAGACCTGGGAAGTGACAATGACATGGGAGTGTGAGAGACCCGGGAAGTGACAAAGACATGGGAGTGTGAGAGACCCGGGAAGTGACAAAGACATGGGAGTGTGAGAGACCCGGGAAGTGACAATGACATGGGAGTGTGAGAGACCTGGGAAGTAACAATGACATGGGAGTGTGAGAGACCCGGGAAGTGAGAATGACATGGGAGTGTGAGAGACCCGGGAAGTAACAATGACATGGGAGTGTGAGAGAACCGGGAAGTGAGAATGACATGGGAGTGTGAGAGAACCGGGAAGTGAGAATGACATGGGAGTGTGAGAGACCTGGGAAGTGACAATGACATGGGAGTGTGAGAGACCCGGGAAGTGACAATGACATGGGAGTGTGAGAGACCCGGGAAGTGACAATGACATGGGAGTGTGAGAGACCCGGGAAGTGACAATGACATGGGAGTGTGAGAGACCCGGGAAGTGAGAATGACATGGGAGTGTGAGAGACCTGGGAAGTGAGAATGACATGGGAGTGTGAGAGACCTGGGAAGTGACAATGACATGGGAGTGTGAGAGACCTGGGAAGTGAGAATGACATGGGAGTGTGAGAGACCTGGGAAGTGAGAATGACATGGGAGTGTGAGAGACCCGGGAAGTGACAATGACATGGGAGTGTGAGAGACCTGGGAAGTGACAATGACATGGGAGTGTGAGAGACCTGGGAAGTGACAAAGACATGGGAGTGTGAGAGACCCGGGAAGTGACAAAGACATGGGAGTGTGAGAGACCCGGGAAGTGAGAATGACATGGGAGTGTGAGAGACCTGGGAAGTGACAATGACATGGGAGTGTGAGAGACCCGGGAAGTGACAAAGACATGGGAGTGTGAGAGACCCGGGAAGTGGCAAAGACATGGGAGTGTGAGAGACCCGGGAAGTGACAAAGACATGGGAGTGTGAGAGACCCGGGAAGTGACAAAGACATGGGAGTGTGAGAGACCCGGGAAGTGAGAATGACATGGGAGTGTGAGAGACCTGGGAAGTGACAATGACATGGGAGTGTGAGAGACCCGGGAAGTGACAAAGACATGGGAGTGTGAGAGACCCGGGAAGTGACAAAGACATGGGAGTGTGAGAGACCCGGGAAGTGACAATGACATGGGAGTGTGAGAGACCTGGGAAGTAACAATGACATGGGAGTGTGAGAGACCCGGGAAGTGAGAATGACATGGGAGTGTGAGAGACCCGGGAAGTGACAAAGACATGGGAGTGTGAGAGACCCGGGAAGTAACAATGACATGGGAGTGTGAGAGAACCGGGAAGTGAGAATGACATGGGAGTGTGAGAGAACCGGGAAGTGAGAATGACATGGGAGTGTGAGAGACCTGGGAAGTGACAATGACATGGGAGTGTGAGAGACCCGGGAAGTGACAATGACATGGGAGTGTGAGAGACCCGGGAAGTGACAATGACATGGGAGTGTGAGAGACCCGGGAAGTGACAATGACATGGGAGTGTGAGAGACCGGGGAAGTGAGAATGACATGGGAGTGTGAGAGACCTGGGAAGTGAGAATGACATGGGAGTGTGAGAGACCTGGGAAGTGACAATGACATGGGAGTGTGAGAGACCTGGGAAGTGAGAATGACATGGGAGTGTGAGAGACCTGGGAAGTGAGAATGACATGGGAGTGTGAGAGACCCGGGAAGTGACAATGACATGGGAGTGTGAGAGACCTGGGAAGTGACAATGACATGGGATTGTGAGAGACCTGGGAAGTGACAATGACATGGGAGTGTGAGAGACCTGGGAAGTGACAATGACATGGGAGTGTGAGAGACCCGGGAAGTGACAATGACATGGGAGTGTGAGAGACCTGGGAAGTGACAATGACATGGGAGTGTGCGAGACCTGGGAAGTGACAATGACATGGGAGTGTGAGAGACCCGGGAAGTGACAATGACATGGGAGTGTGAGAGACCCAGGAAGTGAGAATGACATGGGAGTGTGAGAGACATGGGAAGTGTGAGAGACCCAGGAAGTGAGAATGACATGGGAGTGTGAGAGACACGGGAAGTGAGAACAACATGGGAGTGTGAGACACACGGGAAGTGTGAGAGACCCGGGAAGTGAGAATGACATGGGAGTGTGAGAGACACGGGAAGTGTGAGAGACCCAGGAAGTGAGAGTGACATGGGAGTGTGAGAGATCCGGGAAGTGTGAGAGACCCGGGAAGTGAGAATAACAAGGGAGTGTGAGAATTCCAGGCAGTGAGAATTACATGGGAGTGTGCGAGACCCGGGAAGTGGGAATGACATGGGAGTGTGAGAGACCCAGGAAGTGAGAATGACATGGGAGTGTGAGAGACCCGAAAAGAGAGAATGACATGGGAGTGTGAGAGACCCGAAAAGTGAGAATGACGTGGGAGTGTGAGAGACCTGGGAAGTGAGAACAACATGGGAGTGTGAGAGACCCAGGAAGTGAGAACGACATGGGAGTGTGAGAGTTTCGGGAAGTGTGAGAGACCCGGGAAGTGAGAATGACATGGGAGTGTGAGAGACCCGGAAAGTGAGAACGACATGGGAGTGTGAGAGACCTGGGAAGTGAGAACAACATGGGAGTGTGAGAGACCCGGGAAGTGAGAATGACATGGGAGTGTGAGAGACCCGGGAAGTGTCAAAGAAATGGGAGTGTGAGAGACCCGGGAAGTGACAATGACATGGGAGTGTGAGAGACCCAGGAAGTGACATTGACATGGGAGTGTGAGAGATCCGGGAAGTGAGAATGACATGAGAGTGTGAGAGACCTGGGAAGTGACAATGACATGGGAGTGTGAGAGACCCAGGAAGTGACATTGACATGGGAGTGTGAGAGACCCAGGAAGTGACATTGACATGGGAGTGTGAGAGATCCGGGAAGTGAGAATGACATGAGAGTGTGAGGGACCCAGAAAGTGAGAATGACATGGGAGTGTGAGAGACTTGGGAAGTGGGCATGACATGAGAGTGAGAGATCCAGGGAGTGTGAGAGACCCGGGAAGTGAGAATGACATGGGAGTGTGAGAGATCCGGGAAGTGTGAGAGACCCGGGAAGTGAGAATGACATGGGAGTGTGAGAATTCCAGGCAGTGAGAATGACATGGGAGTGTGAGAGACCTGGGAAGTGAGCATGACATGAGAGTGAGAGATCCAGGGAGTGTGAGAGACCCGGGAAGTGAGCATGACATGGGAGTGTGAGAGACCCGGGAAGTGACAAAGACATAGGAGTGTGAGAGACCCGGAAGTGACAATGACATGGGAGTGTGCGTGAGACCCAGGAAGTGACATTGACATGGGAGTGTGAGAGACCCGAGAAGTGAGAATGACATTTGAGTGTGAGAGACCCGGGAAGTGAGAATGACATGGGAGTGTGAGAGACCTGGGAAGTGAGCATGACATGGGTGTGAGGGACCCAGAAAGTGAGAATGACATGGGAGTGTGAGAGACCTGGGAAGTGAGCATGACATGAGAGTGAGAGATCCAGGGAGTGTGAGAGACCCAGGAAGTGACAATGACATGGGAGTGTGAGAGACCCGGGAAGTGAGCATGACATGAGAGTGAGAGATCCAGGGAGTGTGAGAGACCCAGGAAGTGACAATGACATGGGAGTGTGAGAGACCCAGGAAGTGAGCATGACATGAGAGTGAGAGATCCAGGGAGTGTGAGAGACCCAGGAAGTGAGCATGACATGAGTGTGAGGGACCCGGAAAGTGAGAATGACATGGGAGTGTGAGAGACCTGGGAAGTGAGCATGACATGAGAGTGAGAGATCCAGGGAGTGTGAGAGACCCGGGAAGTGACAATGACATGGGAGTGTGAGAGACCCGGGAAGTGAGAATGACATGGGAGTGTGAGAGACCCGGGAAGTGACAAAGACATGGGAGTGTGAGAGACCCAGGAAGTGACAATGACATGGGAGTGTGAGAGACCTGGGAAGTAACAATGACATGGGAGTGTGAGAGACCTGGGAAGTGACAATGACATGGGAGTGTGAGAGACCTGGGAAGTGACAATGACATGGGAGTGTGAGAGACCTGGGAAGTGACAATAACTTGGGAGTGTGAGAGACCCGGGAAGTGAGAATGACATGGGAGTGTGAGAGACCTGGGAAGTGACAATGACATGGGAGTGTGAGCGACCCGGGAAGTGACAATGACATGGGAGTGTGAGAGACCTGGGAAGTGACAATGACATGGGAGTGTGAGAGACCCGGGAAGTGACAATGACATGGGAGTGTGAGAGACCTGGGAAGTGAGAATGACATGGGAGTGTGAGAGACCTGGGAAGTGAGAATGACATGGGAGTGTGAGAGACCCGGGAAGTGACAATGACATGGGAGTGTGAGAGACCCGAGAAGTGAGAATGACATGGGAGTGTGAGAGACCCGGGAAGTGACAATGACATGGGAGTGTGAGAGACCTGGGAAGTGACAAAGACATGGGAGTGTGAGAGACCCAGGAAGTGACAATGACATGGGAGTGTGAGAGACCCGGGAAGTGAGAATGACATGGGAGTGTGAAAGACCCGGGAAGTGAGAATGACATGGGAGTGTGAGAGACCTGGGAAGTGAGAATGACATGGGAGTGTGAGAGACCCGGGAAGTGACAATGACATGGGAGTGTGAGAGACCTGGGAAGTGACAAAGACATGGGAGTGTGAGAGACCCAGGAAGTGACAATGACATGGGAGTGTGAGAGACCCGGGAAGTGAGAATGACATGGGAGTGTGAAAGACCCGGGAAGTGAGAATGACATGGGAGTGTGAGAGACCTGGGAAGTAACAATGACATGGGAGTGTGAGAGACCCGGGAAGTGACAATGACATGGGAGTGTGAGAGACCCGGGAAGTGACAATGACATGGGAGTGTGAGAGACCTGGGAAGTGAGAATGACATGGGAGTGTGAGAGACCTGGGAAGTGAGAATGACATGGGAGTGTGAGAGACCCGGGAAGTGACAATGACATGGGAGTGTGAGAGACCTGGGAAGTGACAATGACATGGGAGTGTGAGAGACCCGGGAAGTGACAATGACATGGGAGTGTGAGAGACCTGGGAAGTGAGAATGACATGGGAGTGTGAGAGACCTGGGAAGTGAGAATGACATGGGAGTGTGAGAGACCCGGGAAGTGACAATGACATGGGAGTGTGAGAGACCTGGGAAGTGACAATGACATGGGAGTGTGAGAGACCCGGGAAGTGACAATGACAGCGGCCTTGTCCTGTACTGGGTGGCCTTGTCCTGTACTCGGCAGCCTTGTCCTGTACTGGGTGGCTTTGTCCTGTGCTGGGTGGCCTTGTTCTGTGCTGGGCGGCCTTGTCTTGTACTCAGCGGCCTTGTCCTGTATTGGGTGGCCTTGTCCTGTGCTGGATGTCCTTGTCCTGTACTCGGCGGCCTTGTCCTGTACTGGGTGGCCTTGTCCTGTACTCGGCAGCCTTGTCCTGTACTCGGCAGCCTTGTACTGTACTCGTCAGCCTTGTCCTGTGATGGGCGGCCTTGTATTGTACTTGGAGGCCTTGTCCTGGACTCGGCGGCCTTGTCCTCCAGCATGAGATCGTAAGCAGTTGATAATTTAAAAAAGCTGCAAGTGATGGCGGCGTAGGACTTTGAACCCTATCCAAAAGGAGATGGAGATCCAGGGAGTGTGAGAGACCCAGGAAGTGACAATGACATGGGAGTGTGAGAGACCCGGGAAGTGAGCATGACATGAGAGTGAGAGATCCAGGGAGTGTGAGAGACCCAGGAAGTGACAATGACATGGGAGTGTGAGAGACCCAGGAAGTGAGCATGACATGAGAGTGAGAGATCCAGGGAGTGTGAGAGACCCAGGAAGTGAGCATGACATGAGTGTGAGGGACCCGGAAAGTGAGAATGACATGGGAGTGTGAGAGACCTGGGAAGTGAGCATGACATGAGAGTGAGAGATCCAGGGAGTGTGAGAGACCCGGGAAGTGACAATGACATGGGAGTGTGAGAGACCCGGGAAGTGAGAATGACATGGGAGTGTGAGAGACCCGGGAAGTGACAAAGACATGGGAGTGTGAGAGACCCAGGAAGTGACAATGACATGGGAGTGTGAGAGACCTGGGAAGTAACAATGACATGGGAGTGTGAGAGACCTGGGAAGTGACAATGACATGGGAGTGTGAGAGACCTGGGAAGTGACAATGACATGGGAGTGTGAGAGACCTGGGAAGTGACAATAACTTGGGAGTGTGAGAGACCCGGGAAGTGAGAATGACATGGGAGTGTGAGAGACCTGGGAAGTGACAATGACATGGGAGTGTGAGAGACCCGGGAAGTGACAATGACATGGGAGTGTGAGAGACCTGGGAAGTGACAATGACATGGGAGTGTGAGAGACCCGGGAAGTGACAATGACATGGGAGTGTGAGAGACCCGGGAAGTGACAATGACATGGGAGTGTGAGAAGTGACAAAGACATGGGAGTGTGAGAGACCCAGGAAGTGACAATGACATGGGAGTGTGAGAGACCCGGGAAGTGAGAATGACATGGGAGTGTGAAAGACCCGGGAAGTGAGAATGACATGGGAGTGTGAGAGACCCGGGAAGTGACAATGACATGGGAGTGTGAGAGACCCGGGAAGTGACAATGACATGGGAGTGTGAGAGACCTGGGAAGTGAGAATGACATGGGAGTGTGAGAGACCTGGGAAGTGAGAATGACATGGGAGTGTGAGAGACCTGGGAAGTGAGAATGACATGGGAGTGTGAGAGACCCGGGAAGTGACAATGACATGGGAGTGTGAGAGACCTGGGAAGTGACAATGACATGGGAGTGTGAGAGACCCGGGAAGTGAGAATGACATGGGAGTGTGAGAGACCTGGGAAGTGAGAATGACATGGGAGTGTGAGAGACCCGGGAAGTGACAATGACATGGGAGTGTGAGAGACCTGGGAAGTGACAATGACATGGGAGTGTGAGAGACCCGGGAAGTGACAATGACAGCGGCCTTGTCCTGTACTGGGTGGCCTTGTCCTGTACTCGGCAGCCTTGTCCTGTACTGGGTGGCTTTGTCCTGTGCTGGGTGGCCTTGTTCTGTGCTGGGCGGCCTTGTCTTGTACTCAGCGGCCTTGTCCTGTATTGGGTGGCCTTGTCCTGTGCTGGATGTCCTTGTCCTGTACTCGGCGGCCTTGTCCTGTACTGGGTGGCCTTGTCCTGTACTCGGCAGCCTTGTCCTGTACTCGGCAGCCTTGTACTGTACTCGTCAGCCTTGTCCTGTGATGGGCGGCCTTGTATTGTACTTGGAGGCCTTGTCCTGGACTCGGCGGCCTTGTCCTCCAGCATGAGATCGTAAGCAGTTGATAATTTAAAAAAGCTGCAAGTGATGGCGGCGTAGGACTTTGAACCCTATCCAAAAGGAGATGGAGCTCGTTATTCCCCAACCGCTCAGAGCCAAAAGGCTACTGAGGGGAAAAAGGGTCTTCGTGCTCCTTTGCCGAAACGCACAGGGACCCATTGAATCCCTGACCCCCAGAGCCAAAAGGCCTCTTAGGGGGCAAGGGTCTTCGGACTTGCCTTCACCTCACGGCTCAGGGTCTTCCCTTTCTCCCCAGGGTTGGCCGAAGCTTCCTCCTGGGGAACGAAAAACCTTCAGGCCTACCCAAAAGGAGAGGGCCTCAGCAACAAGGGGAGAAGGTGGCCCATAAGGGTCTCACCTAAACCCCACAAAGATGTGATACACACACACAAAAAACATAAAAAGGTGTGGTGAAGTGCAAAAAAGTGCAAACACACGTGAAAAAATAAATAGATAAATAAATAAATAAGCCCCAGCTAAAAGGCCGGGGGAAAAGTAAAAATGATCCTTGCCCTAGTCATAAGGTCAGGGCAAAGGAAAGTGAGTGCAGACATAAGTGGTTTAGTGCAAGTGCAAAGTGCCATACTAGTGCATGGTGGGGCTCAACACCAGTGCATTTTCAGGCTCCCCTGGGTCTGCTGGCACCAAGGGCACATAGAACCTAGGTCTTCAGGCTGCTCCCGACCTCCTGCCAGACCAAGGTTCGTCCCTGCTCAATGCCATGGTACAGGCCCAACCCTCGGCACGAGAGTAGATACTAAACCATGTTGTTTTTCACTCCGCCACAGGGGTCCTATTTCACCCCTCTGAAAGGACAACGGATACTAAGCCCAGTTTTTCTCCACTCTCGACCAGGGCCAGTCCTTCCCTAGCACGGTACTCCACAAGGTGGTCCTCCATTCCACACCAGGGACCTGTCACCCCCCCAGTGTAAGAACAGGTTCTATACCATGTGTTTCCTTCGAGCAGGTACTACACTTGATCTTAGCCAAAAGGCCGAGAAGCGACCCTTCTTCAGACCCCTGCCAACTCTGCACCTACGGAGGCGGCTCGATGACACAATTGGCATCATTGTGACCAATCTCTTCGCATTTTGCAGGTTACATAGTTACATAGTTGTTGAGGTTGAAAAAAAGACAGATGTCCATCAGGTTCAACCTGGATAATAAATGTTTTGTTTTGTTTTTGTTTTTATATTAATTAAATGCTGCATCCTTGGATATTTTTTTCCGCTAGGAATTTATCTAATCCATTTTTAAACTTATTGATTGAGTCCACCATTACTACTTTCTCTGGCAAAGAATTCCAAATCTTTCCAGAAATCCAAATCAGCCATTGATGCCAGGGAGACCTGCATAAACCTAATGTACTTTAAAAAAAAAAAACAAGATAAAAAATAAATGGTGTCACATTCAGAAAGTGAAGGGTAATGTGCAGCATCTCCGAGCAGCACTCTGCAGTTACATATTAAAGGTCCACAGCACAATTCTACTACAGTGATAGGATAATCACTATACGAAGCACCTGGCAGTCATTAGGGAAATGCACGCCTCTGTTTCACCGCACCATACTAAATGTTACTGGAAGTAACGGGGTTAAAAGAAGTTCGGCAAAAACACATATCTGAACATATAAAACGCCTGCGTATCTGCATTCAATATGTAGCGGCAGCACTTTCTTCACCCTGTTTATTTCTTGACCTTTTAAAGGAGCAATAAATATGGGAATGAGAAGATGCTAAAACCTCCTGAATCAGGAAGAATGCACCAGAGGACACTTGAGACAATGCCCAGGAGAGCGGGCCCCGGCCTGCCTTCCCGCCCACTAATTCCCTCACCTTTTACCCTGCTGAAGAAGCGACACCACCTAAAGTTCATTCATTACGGCTGCCTGCGTCCTGCCGCGCTGTAATGGAGAAGCTCTATGTGCATACATGAATCATTCAATAGTTGACTGAATGAACTTGGCACAAAAACGGCTTTGCCGGTCAAGGGCACATCGCAGGACAATACAGGACGACTGACAGACACAGAAAAACAAACCCGCGTAAGGAAAAACTTACTGATTAAAGAGGTCGAATTTGCCAAATCCAATCAAATAATGAAATGCCTAAAGAGTAACCCTACTACAATGCTTTTCTGCGGCTACAACACATTATTGTAACATACACAGTTTCAGTACAGTATGTACAGTAAGAGGGACATTTACTAAGCAGTGATAAGAGCGGAGAAGTGAGCCAGTGGAGAAGTTGCCTCATCAACCAATCAGCAGCTCTGTATAAGTTTATAGTATGCAAATTATAGATGTTACTGCAGTGCTGATTGGTTGCCATGGGCAACTTCTCCACTGGCTCACTGCTCCGCTCTTATCACTGCTTAGTAAATGTCCTCCTTTTTGCTCTTTATTACTCAGGAATAATAAAGGATATCCAAAAAACAAGACATGTTAGAGTAGTTTCATTGCTCTGAAAATACGTATTATATATATATTTCTATACGTCTTAGTGAGACGAGATCTCATCTGCGTTTCAGTCAAATATAAGAACTTGAGAGAACTTTACAGTCAGATGTATATTATAATACATGCGGAGTCCTCCGGGAGTTACCACGTGCAATGTCAGACGCCAGAACCACACGCGGACCTGAGTAGTGAGACCGCTATTAAGTCAAATTCATCATTTTTTTTTGTAAACGTTCTCATTTCTGTTTCTCATTATTGTTTTATATATTAAACGATTCTGTCATTTATCGTAGGAAAATGTTCTTCTAGAAAAGAGAAAAGACTTCCGCTAGCTATTCATTCTCACTGACAATTAATGTAGACAGATATAACGTTTATATTAAATGGTAATTGATGGAATTCACCGGTAAGCAGGGGGGCAGCAATAGTGGTTTCCGGCTGTGTCTGACCCACAGCAGTGACAGATACGCCGTGCCCCAACCTGTCATTGCCACACCGTTCCCGATGCACGTGCCTATTGCCTAACCGTAAAGCCATAATGCCGCATGAAGCATTTAACGTCGGTCGAAGTCTTTCATTTCAGGAAATTCTATAATTAGCTCAAATTAAATCAAATATAAACCCTGCATCAGCCGTTGTTACCTGCGAGTGATTTCACGCAATCATGGAAGTTGGGAGATTGTGTATAACTGATGCTTTCAGAGCCTGCTGACCACATATACATAGTAAACACCAATGCAAGCAGCGGGCAGATCTAACAGCGAAAACAGTACTTAGCGCTACCCCTTTAAATATAAAAAGTGACAGTAAATAATAAAAGAAGAACGCCTGCCACACGGGCGCTGCCATTTCAATTACACAAAAAATGAAAGCAAACATGACATTGTGCCTTAATTCTGTGTGGCTTATTAGAATATTCATTTGTATAATTGCTGAGTAGGTGCCTGTCTTAAATCAACTATACAATCAAGTAGAGTTATAATAATAGTGGAGACCATTTATATAAGTGATCTCTGCCATACTGTGATTAGTCCTGTGCTCCAGCTTTAGCATATCTATTCCCTCGTCTTGCTAAAGTATTTATCTAGGGTACGACACATAGTGCAGCAATTATATAACCAGCGCAGATGAGGAAATTGCGTAAGTTCTGTGGGAAATTGGGTAAAATGAGCGCAATACTTTTTCTCATTAACACTATGAAGTGTTATAAAAATGTTCCGCAAACACAGAGGAGAAGCACGCAGCACTGCGCTTCCCAAACTCCTCTAGTACTGGCGTCTGCGCTACGCGTGCCGCAGTCATGTACCCCTGACCGGATTATATATAGTGCAGGAGGGCACAATATAGGCCACGCCCACCCTTGCATCACCTCTATGAAAAACTTTTATGCGATTTATTTAAAAACACCTTGTGCTCCTCTCCCCCAGAGCCAGCATGTGGTTATTATGTGTGTGTTATTCGCTCATCGTCACTCACTGTTGTATCTCGTGCCTATTTTCTTATTATTTCTTGTTGCTTTGTTAGTGTATAAACTTTAATAAAAATAATAAAAACAGTCAGTTAAAAAAAAAAAAACAGCTCATTATTTACACCATCTTGTCCAACTTTAATAGAGTATTTCTGCACCACTATTCCCGGGAGCTGGGTCACGTACCCTAAATCCTGTACAGCATCCCTACCCTAACCCTCACCACAGTACCCTAACGTAAACCTCACCCTAAACATTAATCCTTCCTTACACTTTATCCCTAATACCCTAACAACCCTCACCCAAACCTCTCCCTAACCATAACCCCTACAACTAATACCCTAACACAAAAGGCTAAACCAATCCTAATATCCTGCCCCTAATACCCTGTCCTAACCCCTAGCCAATCCCCTAAACTAACCCTGATACCCTTACACTTACCAAATCCCCTAAACTGGCCCTAACTCCTAAACTAAACCCCTAAACTAACCCTAATACCCTATAATCCTCATAATCTAAACCCAAACCCCCAAACTAATCCAATTCCCTAACTAACCCTAATACCCACCTTAATACTGTAACCTCTAACACTAATACCCTTACACTTACCAAATCCCCTAAACTGGCCCTAACTCCTAAACTAAACCCATAAACTAACCCTAATACCCTATAATCCTCATAATCTAAACCCAAACCCCCAAACTAATCCAATTCCCTAACTAACCCTAATACCCACCTTAATACTGTAACCTCTAACACTAATACCCTTACACTTACCAAATCCCCTAAACTGGCCCTAACTCCTAAACTAAACCCCTAAACTAACCCTAATACCCTATAATCCTCATAATCTAAACCCAAACCCCCAAACTAATCCAATTCCCTAACTAACCCTAATACCCACCTTAATACTGTAACCTCTAACACTAATACCCTAACACTTACCCAATCTCCTAAACTAGCCGTAACGCCTAACCCAAAGCCCTAAACTAACACTAATACCCTAACCCTAATAATTTAAACCCGAAACCGTAAACTAACCCTAATACCGTAACCCTAATAATCTAACCCAAACCCCTAAACTAATAATACCCTGACCCTCATAATAGCCTAACCTAATCCCCTAAACCAGGCATGTCCAAACTGCGGCCCTCCAGCTGTTGTGAAACTACATATCCCAGCATGCCCTAACACAGTTTTGTTGTCAGTGAATGGTAAAGCTGTGTCAGGGCATGCTGGGATGTGTAGTTTACTAGTTTCTCAACAGCTGGAGGGCCGCAGTTTGGACATGCCTGCCCTAAACTAGCCCTAATACCCACCTTTAACACTGTAACCTCTAACCATAATACCCTAAGCCTGATACTCTAACCCCTAACCCTGATATAGATACCTAATGATGAGTGAGGGTGACGTTATAGAAGATAGCTGATGGTGAGCGTGGGTGACGTTATAGAAGATACTGGATGGTGAGCGAGGGTGACGTTATAGAAGATACTGGATGGTGAGCGAGGGTGACGTTATAGAAGATAGCTGATGGTGAGCGAGGGTGACGTTATAGAAGACACCGGATGGTGAGCAAGGGTGACGTTATCGCAGATACCTTATGGTGAGCGAGGGTGACGTTATAGAAGATACTGGATGGTGACCAAGGGTGACGTTATAGAAGATACCTTATGGTGAGCGAGGGTGACGTTATAGAAGATAGCTGAAGGTGAGCAAGGGTGACGTTATAGAAGATACTGGATGGTGAGCGAGGGTGACGTTATAGAAGATACCTTATGGTGAGCGAGGGTGACGTTATAGAAGATACTGGATGGTGAGCGAGGGTGACGTTATAGAAGATACCTTATGGTGAGCGAGGGTGACGTTATAGAAGATACTGGATGGTGAGCGAGGGTGACGTTATAGAAGATACCTTATGGTGAGCGAGGGTGACGTTATAGAAGATAGCTGAAGGTGAGCGAGGGTGACGTTATAGAAGATACTGGATGGTGAGCGAGGGTGACGTTATAGAAGATACCTTATGGTGAGCGAGGGTGACGTTATAGAAGACACTGGATGGTGAGCAAGGGTGACGTTATCGCAGATACCTTATGGTGAGCGAGGGTGACGTTATAGAAGATACTGGATGGTGAGCGAGGGTGACGTTATAGAAGATACTGGATGGTGAGCGAGGGTGACGTTATAGAAGATACTGGATGGTGAGCGAGGGTGACGTTATAGAAGATACTGGATGGTGAGCGATGGTAACGTTATAGAAGATACTGGATGGTGAGCGAGGGTGACGTTATAGAAGATACTGGATGGTGAGCGAGGGTGACGTTATAGAAGATACTGGATGGTGAGCGAGGGTGACGTTATAGAAGATACTGGATGGTGAGCGAGGGTGACGTTATAGAAGATACTGGATGGTGAGCGAGGGTGACGTTATAGAAGATACTGGATGGTGAGCGAGGGTGACGTTATAGAAGATACTGGATGGTGAGCGAGGGTGACGTTATAGAAGATACTGGATGGTGAGCGAGGGTGACGTTATAGAAGATACTGGATGGTGAGCGAGGGTGACGTTATAGAAGATACTGGATGGTGAGCGAGGGTGACGTTATAGAAGATACTGGATGGTGAGCGAGGGTGACGTTATAGAAGATACTGGATGGTGACCAAGGGTGACGTTATCGCAGATACCATATGGGGAGCGAAGGTGACGTTATAGAAGATACTGGATGGTGAGCGAGGGTGACGTTATAAAGCTGATGGTGAGCGAGGGTGACATAACAGAAGATAGCTGACGGTGAGCGAGGATGACGTTCTAGAACGGATGGTGAGTGAGAGTGATGTTATAGAGCTGATGGTGAGCGATGGTGACGTTACAGAAGATACCTTATGGTGAGCAAGGGTGACATTATAGAAGACACCGGATGGTGAGCAAGGGTGACGTTATAGAAGACACCGGATGGTGAGCAAGGGTGACGTTATAGAAGATACCTTATGGTGAGCG
Source organism: Pseudophryne corroboree (assembly GCF_028390025.1). Taxonomy (NCBI): domain Eukaryota; kingdom Metazoa; phylum Chordata; class Amphibia; order Anura; family Myobatrachidae; genus Pseudophryne; species Pseudophryne corroboree. Next base: position 384,176,557 of record NC_086453.1, read on the forward strand.
AGGGTGACGTTATAGAGCTGATGGTGAGCGAGGGTGACGTTACAGAAGATAGCTGACGGTGAGCGAGGGTGACGTTCTAGAGCTGATGGTGTGCGAGGGTCACGTTATAGAGCTGATGGTGAGCGAGGGTCACGTTATAGAGCTGATGGTGTGCGAGGGTCACGTTATAGAGCTGATGGTGAGCGAGGGTCACGTTATAGAGCTGATGGTGAGCGAGGGTCACGTTATAGAGCTGATGGTGAGCGAGGGTCACGTTATAGAGCTGATGGTGAGCGAGGGTCACGTTATAGAGCTGATGGTGAGCGAGGGTGATGTCATAGAAGATAGCTGATGGTGAGAGGTGACGTTATAGAAGATACCGGATGGTGAGCGAGGGTGACGTTATAGAAGATACTGGATGGTGAGCAAGGGTGACGTTATAGAAGATACCTTATGGTGAGCGAGGGTGACGTTATAGAGCTGATGGTGAGCGAGGGTGACATAACGGAAGATAGCTGACGGTGAGCGAGGATGACGTTCTAGAATGGATGGTGAGTGAGGGTGATGTTATAGAAGATACCTGATGGTGAGAGAGAATGACATTATAGAGCTGATGGTGTGCGAGGGTGACGTTATAGAAGATACCAGATGGTGAGCGAGGGTGACGTTATAGAAGATTATAGAAGATACCTTATGGTGAGCGAGGGTGACATTATAGAGCTGATGGTGAGCGAGGGTGACGTTACAGAAGATAGCTGACGGTGAGCGAGGGTGACGTTCTAGAGCTGATGGTGTGTGAGGGTGATGTTATAGAACATACCAGATGGTGAGCGAGGGTGACATTATATAACTGATGGTGAACGAAGGTGACGTTATACAGCTGATAGTGACTGAGGGTGACGTTATAAAGCTGATGGTGAGTGAAGATGACGTTATACAGCTGATAGTGACTGAGGGTGACGTTCTAAAGCTGATGGTGAGTGAAGATGACGTTATACAGCTGATAGTGACTGAGGGTGATGTTCTAAAGCTGATGGTGAGTGAAGATGACGTTATACAGCTGATAGTGACTGAGGGTGACGTTCTAAAGCTGATGGTGAGTGAAGATGACGTTATACAGCTGATAGTGACTGAGGGTGACGTTATAAGAGGCGGTAGCATAAGGAAAACCATGTAAAATGCGACAAGAAATGATGGTAGCCAGGCTCGGCAGCAATATAACACATACATTTTCATTTCCAGGTACACAGTGTTTCTGGGGAGCCGCACCCAGGTACATCAGGTACTGTCTGCGAGTATCTTCCCTTACTACTGTATGTATTGCGTAATGTGTACTGAACTTCCTTACGCTGTCATTGTTAAGCATTCGGAGTACGCCTCTTCAATAAATATAAGCATATAAACGCCTCAGAATACGACTAGAGAACGCTGCACTCAATGTACTGGACAGCAGACATGACAATAATCTGTAGCACCTGTGACACAGGGTCAGTCAGCGACTTATAGAATGTCAGGGGCTGCAATCTCCTACAGGGATGTAGTTGGGATCCCGGCGTTTGATATCCCGGTACGCAGAATACCGGCACGGAATCCCGAAAGCCAGAATCCCGAATGTAAGTATACCAGGGAGGTTAAGGTTAAGCTGCGGGGAGAGGGTTACGGTTAAGATGTGGGGGGAGGGTTATGGTTAGGTTGCGGGGAGAGGGTTATGGTTAGGCTGCGGGGAGAGGGTTATGGTTAGGTTGCAGGGGGAGGGTAATGGTTAGGTTGCGGGGAGAGGGTTAGGGTTAGGCTGCGGGGAGAGGGTTATGGTTAGGCTGCGGGGAGAGGGTAATGGTTAGGCTGCGGGGAGAGGGTTATGGTTAGGTTGCAGGGGGAGGGTAATGGTTAGGCTGCGGGGAGAGGGTTATGGTTAGGTTGCAGGGGGAGGGTAATGGTTAGGCTGCAGGGAGAGGGTTACGGTTACAATGCGGGGAGAGGGTTATGGTTAGGCTGCGGGGCGAGGGTTATGGTTAGGTTGCGGGGGGGAGGGTAATGGTTAGGCTGCGGGGAGAGGGTTATGGTTAGGTTGCAGGGGGAGGGTAATGGTTAGGCTGCGGGGAGAGGGTTATGGTTAGGTTGCAGGGGGAGGGTAATGGTTAGGCTGCGGGGAGAGGGTTATGGTTAGGTTGCAGGGGGAGGGTAATGGTTAGGCTGCAGGGAGAGGGTTACGGTTACAATGCGGGGAGAGGGTTATGGTTAGGCTGCGGGGCGAGGGTTATGGTTAGGTTGCGGGGGGGAGGGTAATGGTTAGGCTGCGGGGAGAGGGTTATGGTTAGGCTGCGGGTGGAGGGTTATGGTTAGGCTGCGGGGAGAGGGTTATGGTTAGGCTGCGGGGAGAGGGTAATGGTTAGTTTGCGGGGGGAGGGTAATGGTTAGGCTGCGGGGAGAGGGTTATGGTTAGGCTGCAGGGAGAGGGTTATGGTTAGGCTGCGGGGAGAGGGTAATGGTTAGGCTGCGGGGAGAGGGTTATGGTTAGGTTGCGGGGAGAGGGTTATGGTTAGGCTGCGGGTGGAGGGTTATGGTTAGGCTGCGGGGAGAGGGTAATGGTTAGTTTGCGGGGGGAGGGTAATGGTTAGGCTGCGGGGAGAGGGTTATGGTTAGGCTGCAGGGAGAGGGTTATGGTTAGGCTGCGGGGAGAGGGTAATGGTTAGGCTGCGGGGAGAGGGTTATGGTTAGGCTGCAGGGAGAGGGTTATGGTTAGGCTGCGGGGAGAGGGTAATGGTTAGGCTGCGGGGAGAGGGTTATGGTTAGGCTGCGGGGAGAGGGTAATGGTTAGGTTGCGGGGGGAGGGTAATGGTTAGGCTGCGGGGAGAGGGTTATGGTTAGGCTGCGGGGAGAGGGTTATGGTTAGGCTGCGGGGAGAGGGTAATGGTTAGGCTGCGGGGAGAGGGTTATGGTTAGGTTGCGGGGGGAGGGTAATGGTTAGGCTGCGGGGAGAGGGTTATGGTTAGGCTGCAGGGAGAGGGTTATGGTTAGTCTGCAGGGAGAGGGTTATGGTTAGGCTGCGGGGGGAGGGATGGTTATGTTTGGGCTGCAGGGAGAGGGTTATGGTTAGGTTGCGGTGAGAGGGTTACGGTTACGATGCGGGGAGAGGGTTATGGTTAGGCTGCGAGGGGAGGGTTATGGTTAGGCTGCAGGGAGAGGATTATGGTTAGGCTGCGGGGAAAGGGTTATGGTTAGGCTGCGGGTGGAGGGTTATGGTTAGGCTGCGGGGAGAGGGTTATGGTTAGGCTGCGGGGGGAGGGTAAGAGTCAGTCTGCGGGGGGAGGGTTATGGTTAGGCTGCGGAGAGAGGGTTACGGTTAGGCTGCGGGGGGAGGGTTATGGTTAGGCTGCGGGGGGAGGGTTATGGTTAGGCTGCATGGAGAGGGTTATGGTTAGGCTGCGGAGAGAGGGTTACGGTTAGGCTGCGGGGGGAGGGTTATGGTTAGGCTGCGGAGAGAGGGTTACGGTTAGGCTGCGGGGGGGGTTATGGTTAGGCTGCAGGGAGAGGGTTATGGTTAGGTTGCGGGGAGAGGGTTACGGTTACGATGCGGGGAGAGGGTTATGGTTAGGCTGCAGGGAGAGGGCCATGGTTAGGCTGTGGGGGAAGGGATGGTTAGGTTTGGGCTGCGGGGGGAGGGTTAGGGTTAGGCTGCGTGGAGGAGGGGTTAGGATTAGGGATACTTGCCTCCACAGCCCCTGGCAGGATTTCAAGCACTCTGGATGGGTATTCGGACCGCCAGCATCCTGTACCCAACCCCTCCTACACAGTACGTTCAGTGCCCGCATGCATGGTCAGCTAGCCCCGAGATGGAGAGAGTGGCATGGCTGCTCTTGAGGGTCCCACATGAGAACTGGAATAGATCTGAAAAGTCTGGAGTTATAGTAAATGTCCTAAATGCTGACAATACAAGAGCAGAACGGGATATGCATAAAGTGAGACCCTGAGGATACAACGCCTCATACCGGCAATATAGACAGGGCAAGACGTGTCATCTACCAGCAAAGTCTCTTCTTCTCAGTGCTACATACGTCACAATCAAACATCGCCCTGCCAGCTGAGTAACACACAAAACTGCCCTGAAGAGTCCGTCAATTTGAAGCAGATTTGTAGAGACATCAGTACTGGCACCATAGTGAGGTGCGAGGTGAGAGAGACATCAGTACTGGCACCATAGTGAGGTGCGAGGTGAGAGAGACATCAGTACTGGCACCATAGTGAGGTGCGAGGTGAGAGAGACATCAGTACTGGCACCATAGTGAGGTGCGAGGTGAGAGAGACATCAGTACTGGCACCATAGTGAGGTGCGAGGTGAGAGAGACATCAGTACTGGCACCATAGTGAGGTGCGAGGTGAGAGAGACATCAGTACTGGCACCATAGTGAGGTGCGAGGTGAGAGCTGGCTGCGTTACGTAATACAGTATAATAAAGCACTAGCCTTGCAGCCTGGTAGTGTATGCTACACACTGCAGCCTCTTCAGCAAGCTTGGACCTGGGCTCTCCTGTGATTGCGTAAGGGGCAGAAGTGATCTTTCATGTGAATCATGTCTCTCCGCAGGCTGAAAATGGTTAAACACCCGGCACGCTCACTTAAGCCATGACTTTGCAGAGCTGCCAAAATATTTTGATGTCTTGAACAAGATCTCTTTGGCTCACTGCTTCTCCCCCCAGTGAATGAATCTCTAGTCAGGAGCAATGAATAATGCATGACCGAGGCGCCCCCTACTGGTAAACCAAGGTGCTCTTATCAAGCAACATAGCACATTACATTTTTTAAATTAAAATTATAATAAAAAATACATGAAACAGACAAAAATGTCATTTTCTGACAGCCTAATATTAAAGTAATTAGTTTTGTAATAACTGATATTATTTTCTTGCAGAAGAATTGAGGTGTACAATGGTATTATTATATTAGTGCTATGCAGAAAGTGACTTGTGTCCTATGTCATGTGCTATTGTCATACTTGTGTCCCCTCCATACATGTGACAAGACGTCAGCGGTAATGGCTCAGCCGTATGTTTAGTTAAATTATGTGCGCACCATTGCACCAGACCTACGTGCTGCGTAAGATCTGGAAACAGGTGCATTTATGTGTATGCAGAGGCCGCAATTCAGCGGGCGTGTACTATCTGAGCGCAGCCTAGGTGGGAGCAGCACGTCACAGCACATGGAAGCGGTGGATATGCGCATAACTCAGCGCTGCTCGTAGGTTTGTGCACTTTGGGGGCCTAATTCAGATCTGATCCCTACTGTGCGTTTTCACACAGCGGGCAAGCAGATCTGAACTGCGCTTTCTTGTGCACCGCAATGCGCAGGCGCGACGGACGGCTGCAAAGTGGATCAGCGGTCAACGATGGGTTTGTGCGAAGGATCCATTCGCACGGGCGTTCGCAAGGAGATTGACAGAAAGAAGGCGTTTGTGGGTGGCAACTGACCATTTTCAAGGAGTGTCTGGAAAAACGCTTACGGGACCAAGCGTTTGAAGGGAGGGTTCCTGACGTCAAATCCGATCAGCCTGATGTGATCGCAGCGGCTGAATAAGTCCTGGGCTGCGCAGAGACTGCACAAAATCAGTTTGTGCAGCTCTGCTACACATGCGTTCGCACACTTGCACAGCGAAAACCCCACTCCCCTGTAGGCGGCGACTATCTGATCGCAGGACAGCAAAAATCGCTGCCTAGCGATCAGATCAGAATTACCCCCATGGACCCCAGAGGATGTGCAGCCTATATATATATATATATATATATATAAATATATACACACACACACATATATATATATATATACACACACACACACACACACACACACACACACACACACATATATATATATATCTATATAGATACAGTATATATATATATATATATATATATGTATATATATTCACACACACATAAATATCTATACACACACAGATATAAATATTATTTTATATCTTCTTTTCATATACATATATATATATATATATATGTAGATATATATATATAGATAGATATATACATATATAGATAGATATATACATATATATATATATATAGATAGATAGATATATACATATATAGATAGATATATGCATATATATATATATATATATATATATGGGTTATCTCAGGGGAACTAATCCTAATAAAGGAATAATACATTAATGAATATTATACCCTTTTAGCCGAACAGTCACTCAAAATTTAACACAGGATAATAACATCAAGTTGAATACCTGAATATTAATTCTTGGTACTAGACAGAGGTATTAATATATAATTTCATAAAATAAATATAGATAGTTTTCGTAAATGTACATAAAAGGTAACATTTGAACCTGCCCAAATGTAAGGGATATGATGTTAGTTGTCACCTTACACTTCCAGGTGTGAGCTCATAGGTGAAAGTCCCCTCTATTGGATGCAGGCTGTTGCCATGGCGGCCCTACGCGTTTTGCCCATATACGGGACTTCAACAGGGGTATAGCTTCAAAAAATCAATTAAATGCACAATCAATGGTGAAGATTTATTTTCTCCAAGTGGCCAGATGGAATCTAAAATTTAACTTTAGGGAGTCAAACATATCTTCATAACCATATAACATTAGATATGTGTTGTGCGCTACCTTAAAAGGTGAAAACCAATAGGACTTGTTCTCTGCTGTGTGTGCCTCTCCCTCTGTGTTGCAATGAATCATTGCAGAAGAGGAACCAGACAATAACCACAACACACTTCACTCCTGCACACGAGGCATGCATACAATAACAAGAAACAGAAGACAGATATCACCCAGCATACCAAATAATATCAGCAATAACACTCAACATTATATGGCAGCGGTGGCCAACGCGTGGCTCTTTCTTCATTCAAATGTGGCTCCCAACACTCAAAGTCACGTGACCACAAGAGATGTGTAAACCGCTGCACTCCAGCCAGACATGCAGCAGCACTACGTAGACTGAGAACTGAGGGTGCCAAATACACAGGCGGGTGCTGGCTGGAGTGATACAGGCGGGTGCTCGCTGGAGTGACACAGGCGGGTGCTGGCTGGAGTGACACAGGCGGGTGCTGGCTGGAGTGATACAGGCGGGTGCTGGCTGGAGTGACACAGGCGGGTGTGACACAGGCGGGTACTGGCTGGAGTCACACAGGCGGGTGCTGGCTGGAGTGACACAGGCGGGTGCTGGCTGGAGTGACACAGGCGGGTGCTGGCTGGAGTGACACAGGCGGGTGCTGGCTGGAGTGACACAGGTGGGTGCTGGCTGGAGTGACACAGGCGGGTGCTGGCTGGAGTGACACAGGCGGGTGCTGGCTGGAGTGACACAGGCGGGTGCTGGCTGGAGTGACACAGGCGGGTGCTGGCTGGTGCTGGCTGGAGTGACACAGGCGGGTGCTGGCTGGAGTGACACAGGCGGGTGTGACACAGGCGGGTACTGGCTGGAGTCACACAGGCGGGTGCTGGCTGGAGTGACACAGGCGGGTGCTGGCTGGAGTGACACAGGCGGGTGCTGGCTGGAGTGACACAGACGGGTGCTGGCTGGAGTGACACAGGCGGGTGCTGGCTGGAGTGACACAGGCTGGTGCTGGCTGGAGTGACACAAGAGGCTGCTGGCTGGAGTGACACAGGCGGGTGCTGGCTGGAGTGACACAGGCGGGTGGTGGCTGGAGTGACACAGGCGGGTGCTGGCTGGAGTGACACATGGGGGTGCTGGCTGGAGTGACACAGGCGGGTGCTGGCTGGAGTGACACAGGCGGGTGCTGGCTGGAGTGACACAGGCGGGTGCGGGCTGGAGTGATACAGGCGGGTGCTGGCTGGAGTGACACAGGCGGGTGCTGGCTGGAGTGACACAGGCGGGTGCTGGCTGGAGTGACACAGGCTGGTGCTGGCTGGAGTGATACAGGCGGGTGCTGGCTGGAGTGACACAGGCGGGTGCGGGCTGGAGTGATACAGGCAGGTGCTGGCTGGAGTGATACAGGCGGGTGCTGGCTGGAGTGACACAGGCGGGTGCTGGCTGGAGTGACACAGGCGGGTGCTGGCTGGAGTGACACAGGCGGGTGCTGGCTGGAGTGACACAGGCGGGTGCTGGCTGGAGTGACACAGGCGGGTGCTGGCTGGAGTGACACAGGAGGGTGCTGGCTGGAGTGATACAGGCGGGTGCTGGCTGGAGTGACACAGGCGGGTGCTGGCTGGAGTGACACAGGCGGGTGCTGGCTGGAGTGACACAGGCGGGTGCTGGCTGGAGTGACACAGGCGGGTGCTGGCTGGAGTGACACAGGCGGGTGCGGGCTGGAGTGACACAGGCGGGTGCGGGCTGGAGTGATACAGGCGGGTGCTGGCTGGAGTGACACATGGGGAACTGAAGTATATTATGTGAATCTGGCTTTTCAATATATTTTATGCAGATCTGGCTTTTTCAATGTATTTTATACCAGGGGCGTGGCCTAGCAGGCACAAGATCACACCCCATTTTTGTAAGTGCGCCTTCAGCTCGAAGTCAGCTCTTTGATGTACCTAACAAGATTTCTTGGCTCTTTGACTTTGACTGGTTGGCCACCCCTGTTATAGGTAATAGAAAATGACCATATTAGCATGTGGCCGTACATTAAGAAATGATATGGCCCACATTGGGTACTGTTATTATGCAGTGTTAGTGACCACCAGTATCAGAGAAGCCGTGATGTGCCTAGTGGCTTAACCACATCTTTGCAAATATATGCAACTAAGATATCTGAATTTTCTATTACCTTATAGTGTTCATGTCTTATTGTTGATGTATTTGGTGTGCTGGGGTATCTGTCTCTGGTTCTTGTTTAGAATAACCCCTCCCTGTCATGTACCTGAAGAATATTACTAAACTGATTTGAGCAGCTACAATTTTATATACTTACAATAACACAGTTCGCTCCTGCACTTAGTAGGCATACATACAATAACACCTTTTGCTCTCACACTGAGGAGGCATACATACAATAACACACTTCACTCCTGCATCGAGAAGGCATACATACAATAACACACTTTGCTCCTGCACCGAGAAGGCATACATACAGTAACACACTTCGCTCCTGCACTGAGGAGACATACATACAATAACACACTTCGTTCCTGCACTGGGGAGGCATACATACAATAACACACTTTGCTCCTGCACTGAGGAGGGATACATACAATAACACACTTTGCTCCTGCACTGAGGAGGCATACATACAATAACACACTTCGCTCCTGCACTGAGAAGGCATACATACAATAACACACTTTGCTCCTGTACTGAGTAGGCATACATACAATAACACACTTCACTTCTGCACTGAGGCATACATACAGTACAATAACACACTTTGCTCCTGCACTGAGGAGGGATACATACAATAACACACTTTGCTCCTGCACTGAGGAGGCATACATACAATAACACACTTCGCTCCTGCACTGAGAAGGCATACATACAATAACACACTTTGCTCCTGTACTGAGGAGGCATACATACAATAACACACTTCACTTCTGCACTGAGGCATACATACAGTACAATAACACACTTTGCTCCTGCACTGAGGAGGGATACATACAATAACACACTTCGCTCCTGCAATGAAGAGGCATACATACAATAACACACTTCGTTCCTGCAATCAGGAGGCATATATACAGTAACACCTTTCACTTCTGCACTGAGGAGGCATGCATACAATAACACACTTCACTCCTGCACCGAGAAGGCATACATTCAATAACACACTTCACTCCTGCGCCGAGAAGACATACATACAATAAAACACATTGCTCCTGTACTGAGGAGACATACATACAATAACACACTTCACTCCTGCACTGAGGAGGCATACATACAGTAACACACTTCACTCCTGCACTGAGGAGGCATACATACAGTAACACACTTCACTCCTGCACTGAGGAGGCATACATACAGTAACACACTTCACTTCTGCACTGAGGAGGCATACATACAGTAACACACTTCACTCCTGCACTGAGGAGGCATACATACAGTAACACACTTCACTTCTGCACTGAGGAGGCATACATACAGTAACACACTTCACTCCTGCACTGAGGAGGCATACATACAGTAACACACTTCACTCCTGCACTGAGGAGGCATACATACAGTAACACACTTCACTCCTGCACTGAGGAGGGATACATACAATAACACACTTCGCTCCTGCACTGAAGAGGCATACATACAATAACACACTTCGTTCCTGCAATCAGGAGGCATATATACAGTAACACCTTTCACTTCTGCACTGAGGAGGCATATATACAATAACACACTTCGCTCCTGCACCGAGAAGGCATACATACAATAACACACTTTGCTCCTGCACTGAGGAGGGATACATACAATAACACACTTTGCTCCTGCACTGAGGAGGGATACATACAATAACACACTTCGCTCCTGCACTGAAGAGGCATACATACAATAACACACTTCGTTCCTGCAATCAGGAGGCATATATACAGTAACACCTTTCACTTCTGCACTGAGGAGGCATGCATACAATAACACACTTCACTCCTGCACCGAGAAGGCATACATACAATAACACACTTCACTCCTGCACCGAGAAGGCATACATACAATAACACACTTCACTCCTGCGCCGAGAAGACATACATACAATAACACACTTTGCTCCTGTACTGAGGAGACATACATACAGTAACACACTTCACTCCTGCACTGAGGACGCATACAATGCCTTGCTAAAGTATTCACCCCCCCCCCCCTTGGCTTTTTACCTATTTTGTTACATTACAACCTGTAATTTAAAAAAAAATCTTATCTGAAATGTATGTGATGGATTTGCACAAAATAGTCTAAGTTGGTGAAGTGAAATGAGAAAAAAATTATATAAACATTTTTTTTTAGAAATAAAAATGTGAAAATTGGTATGTGCAGAAGTAGTCACTAGAGATGAGCGGGTTCGGTTTCTTTGAATCCGAACCCGCACGAACTTCACTTTTTTTTCCACGGGTCCGAGCGACTCGGATCTTCCCGCCTTGCTCGGTTAACCCGAGCGCGCCCGAACGTCATCATGACGCTGTCGGATTCTCGCGAGGCTCGGATTCTATCGCGAGACTCGGATTCTATATAAGGAGCCGCGCGTCGCCGCCATTTTCACTCGTGCATTGAGATTGATAGGGAGAGGACGTGTCTGGCGTCCTCTCCATTAGAATAGAGATAGATAGATTAGATAGAGAGAGATTGTGCAGAGTCGCAGACAGAGTTAGTTTACCACAGTCAGTGACCAGTGCAGCAGCTAGTTAACTTTTATTTAATATAATATATCCGTTCACTTCTCTCTGCTATATCCGTTCTCTGCCTGAAAAAAAAAACGATACACAGCACAGTCAGTCACACAGTGTGACTCAGTCTGTGTGCACTCAGCTCAGCCCAGTGTGCTGCACAGTCATCAATGTATAAATTAAAAGCTTATAATTAATTGTGGGGGAGACTGGGGAGCACTGCAGGTTGTTAGCAGGAGCCAGGAGTACAATTATATTAATTAACAGTGCACACTTTTGCTGCAGGAGTGGTGACCAGTGCCTGACCACCAGTATAGTATTGTTGTATACTACTAATATCTCTTTAAATATCAACCAGTCTATATTAGCAGCAGACACAGTACAGTGCGGTAGTTCACGGCTGTGGCTACCTCTGTGTCGGCACACGGCAGGCAGTCCGTCCGACCAGAATTGTATTATTTATTATTATATACCTACCACCTAACCGTGGTTTTTTTTTCATTCTTTATACCGTCATAGTGTCATCCTAATTGTTACGAGTATACTACTATCTCTTTATCAACCAGTGTACAGTGCGGTAGTTCACGGCTGTGGCTACCTCTGTGTCGGCACACGGCAGGCAGTCCGTCCGACCAGAATTGTATTATTTATTATTATATACCTACCACCTAACCGTGGTTTTTTTTTCATTCTTTATACCGTCATAGTGTCATCCTAATTGTTACGAGTATACTACTATCTCTTTATCAACCAGTGTACAGTGCGGTAGTTCACGGCTGTGGCTACCTCTGTGTCGGCACACGGCAGGCAGTCCGTCCGACCAGAATTGTATTATTTATTATTATATACCTACCACCTAACCGTGGTTTTTTTTTCATTCTTTATACCGTCATAGTGTCATCCTAATTGTTACGAGTATACTACTATCTCTTTATCAACCAGTGTACAGTGCGGTAGTTCACGGCTGTGGCTACCTCTGTGTCGGCACACGGCAGGCAGTCCGTCCGACCAGAATTGTATTATTTATTATTATATACCTACCACCTAACCGTGGTTTTTTTTTCATTCTTTATACCGTCATAGTGTCATCCTAATTGTTACGAGTATACTACTATCTCTTTATCAACCAGTGTACAGTGCGGTAGTTCACGGCTGTGGCTACCTCTGTGTCGGCACACGGCAGGCAGTCCGTCCGACCAGAATTGTATTATTTATTATTATATACCTACCACCTAACCGTGGTTTTTTTTTCATTCTTTATACCGTCATAGTGTCATCCTAATTGTTACGAGTATACTACTATCTCTTTATCAACCAGTGTACAGTGCGGTAGTTCACGGCTGTGGCTACCTCTGTGTCGGCAGTCGGCAGGCAGTCCGTCCATCCATAATTGTATTATTATTATAATATATACCACCTAACCGTGGTTTTTTTTTCATTCTTTATACCGTCATAGTGTCATACTAGTTGTTACGAGTATACTACTATCTCTTTATCAACCAGTGTACAGTGCGGTAGTTCACGGCTGTGGCTACCTCTGTGTCGGCAGTCGGCAGGCAGTCCGTCCATCCATAATTGTATTATTATTATAATATATACCACCTAACCGTGGTTTTTTTTTCATTCTTTATACCGTCGTCATAGTGTCATACTAGTTGTTACGAGTATACTACTATCTCTTTATCAACCAGTGTACAGTGCGGTAGTTCACGGCTGTGGCTACCTCTGTGTCGGCAGTCGGCAGGCAGTCCGTCCATCCATAATTGTATTATTATTATAATATATACCACCTAACCGTGGTTTTTTTTTCATTCTTTATACCGTCGTCATAGTGTCATACTAGTTGTTACGAGTATACTACTATCTCTTTATCAACCAGTGTACAGTGCGGTAGTTCACGGCTGTGGCTACCTCTGTGTCGGCAGTCGGCAGGCAGTCCGTCCATCCATAATTGTATTATTATTATAATATATACCACCTAACCGTGGTTTTTTTTTCATTCTTTATACCGTCGTCATAGTGTCATACTAGTTGTTACGAGTATACTACTATCTCTTTATCAACCAGTGTACAGTGCGGTAGTTCACGGCTGTGGCTACCTCTGTGTCGGCAGTCGGCAGGCAGTCCGTCCATCCATAATTGTATTATTATTATAATATATACCACCTAACCGTGGTTTTTTTTTCATTCTTTATACCGTCGTCATAGTGTCATACTAGTTGTTACGAGTATACTACTATCTCTTTATCAACCAGTGTACAGTGCGGTAGTTCACGGCTGTGGCTACCTCTGTGTCGGCAGTCGGCAGGCAGTCCGTCCATCCATAATTGTATTATTATTATAATATATACCACCTAACCGTGGTTTTTTTTTCATTCTTTATACCGTCGTCATAGTGTCATACTAGTTGTTACGAGTATACTACTATCTCTTTATCAACCAGTGTACAGTGCGGTAGTTCACGGCTGTGGCTACCTCTGTGTCGGCAGTCGGCAGGCAGTCCGTCCATCCATAATTGTATTATTATTATAATATATACCACCTAACCGTGGTTTTTTTTTCATTCTTTATACCGTCGTCATAGTGTCATACTAGTTGTTACGAGTATACTACTATCTCTTTATCAACCAGTGTACAGTGCGGTAGTTCACGGCTGTGGCTACCTCTGTGTCGGCAGTCGGCAGGCAGTCCGTCCATCCATAATTGTATTATTATTATAATATATACCACCTAACCGTGGTTTTTTTATACCACCTAACCGTGGCAGTCCGTCCATAATTGTATACTAGTATCCAATCCATCCATCTCCATTGTTTACCTGAGGTGCCTTTTAGTTCTGCCTATAAAATATGGAGAACAAAAAAGTTGAGGTTCCAAAATTAGGGAAAGATCAAGATCCACTTCCACCTCGTGCTGAAGCTGCTGCCACTAGTCATGGCCGAGACGATGAAATGCCAGCAACGTCGTCTGCCAAGGCCGATGCCCAATGTCATAGTACAGAGCATGTCAAATCCAAAACACCAAATATCAGAAAAAAAAGGACTCCAAAACCTAAAATAAAATTGTCGGAGGAGAAGCGTAAACTTGCCAATATGCCATTTACCACACGGAGTGGCAAGGAACGGCTGAGGCCCTGGCCTATGTTCATGGCTAGTGGTTCAGCTTCACATGAGGATGGAAGCACTCAGCCTCTCGCTAGAAAACTGAAAAGACTCAAGCTGGCAAAAGCACCGCAAAGAACTGTGCGTTCTTTGAAATCCCAAATCCACAAGGAGAGTCCAATTGTGTCGTTTGCGATGCCTGACCTTCCCAACACTGGACGTGAAGAGCATGCGCCTTCCACTATTTGCATGCCCCCTGCAAGTGCTGGAAGGAGCACCCGCAGTCCAGTTCCTGATAGTCAGATTGAAGATGTCAGTGTTGAAGTACACCAGGATGAGGAGGATATGGGTGTTGCTGGCGCTGGGGAGGAAATTGACCAGGAGGATTCTGATGGTGAGGTGGTTTGTTTAAGTCAGGCACCCGGGGAGACACCTGTTGTCCGTGGGAGGAATATGGCCGTTGACATGCCAGGTGAAAATACCAAAAAAATCAGCTCTTCGGTGTGGAGGTATTTCACCAGAAATGCGGACAACAGGTGTCAAGCCGTGTGTTCCCTTTGTCAAGCTGTAATAAGTAGGGGTAAGGACGTTAACCACCTCGGAACATCCTCCCTTATACGTCACCTGCAGCGCATTCATAATAAGTCAGTGACAAGTTCAAAAACTTTGGGTGACAGCGGAAGCAGTCCACTGACCAGTAAATCCCTTCCTCTTGTAACCAAGCTCACGCAAACCACCCCACCAACTCCCTCAGTGTCAATTTCCTCCTTCCCCAGGAATGCCAATAGTCCTGCAGGCCATGTCACTGGCAAGTCTGACGAGTCCTCTCCTGCCTGGGATTCCTCCGATGCATCCTTGCGTGTAACGCCTACTGCTGCTGGCGCTGCTGTTGTTGCCGCTGGGAGTCGATGGTCATCCCAGAGGGGAAGTCGTAAGCCCACTTGTACTACTTCCAGTAAGCAATTGACTGTTCAACAGTCCTTTGCGAGGAAGATGAAATATCACAGCAGTCATCCTACTGCAAAGCGGATAACTGAGGCCTTGGCATCCTGGGTGGTGAGAAACGTGGTTCCGGTATCCATCATTACTGCAGAGCCAACTAGAGACTTGTTGGAGGTACTGTGTCCCCGGTACCAAATACCATCTAGGTTCCATTTCTCTAGGCAGGCGATACCGAAAATGTACACAGACCTCAGAAAAAGAGTCACCAGTGTCCTAAAAAATGCAGCTGTACCCAATGTCCACTTAACCACGGACATGTGGACAAGTGGAGCAGGGCAGGGTCAGGACTATATGACTGTGACAGCCCACTGGGTAGATGTATGGACTCCCGCCGCAAGAACAGCAGCGGCGGCACCAGTAGCAGCATCTCGCAAACGCCAACTCTTTCCTAGGCAGGCTACGCTTTGTATCACCGCTTTCCAGAATACGCACACAGCTGAAAACCTCTTACGGCAACTGAGGAAGATCATCGCGGAATGGCTTACCCCAATTGGACTCTCCTGTGGATTTGTGGCATCGGACAACGCCAGCAATATTGTGTGTGCATTAAATCTGGGCCAATTCCAGCACGTCCCATGTTTTGCACATACCTTGAATTTGGTGGTGCAGAATTTTTTAAAAAACGACAGGGGCGTGCAAGAGATGCTGTCGGTGGCCAGAAGAATTGCGGGACACTTTCGGCGTACAGGCACCACGTACAGAAAACTGGAGCACCACCAAAAACTACTGAACCTGCCCTGCCATCATCTGAAGCAAGAAGTGGTAACGAGGTGGAATTCAACCCTCTATATGCTTCAGAGGTTGGAGGAGCAGCAAAAGGCCATTCAAGCCTATACAATTGAGCACGATATAGTAGGTGGAATGCACCTGTCTCAAGTGCAGTGGAGAATGATTTCAACGTTGTGCAAGGTTCTGATGCCCTTTGAACTTGCCACACGTGAAGTCAGTTCAGACACTGCCAGCCTGAGTCAGGTCATTCCCCTCATCAGGCTTTTGCAGAAGAAGCTGGAGGCATTGAAGAAGGAGCTAACACGGAGCGATTCCGCTAGGCATGTGGGACTTGTGGATGCAGCCCTTAATTCGCTTAACAAGGATTCACGGGTGGTCAATCTGTTGAAATCAGAGCACTACATTTTGGCCACCGTGCTCGATCCTAGATTTAAAGCCTACCTTGGATCTCTCTTTCCGGCAGACACAGGTCTGCTGGGGTTGAAAGACCTGCTGGTGACAAAATTGTCAAGTCAAGCGGAACGCGACCTGTCAACATCTCCTCCTTCACATTCTCCCGCAACTGGGGGTGCGAGGAAAAGGCTCAGAATTCCGAGCCCACCCGCTGGCGGTGATGCAGGGCAGTCTGGAGCGACTGCTGATGCTGACATCTGGTCCGGACTGAAGGACCTGACAACGATTACGGACATGTCGTCTACTGTCACTGCATATGATTCTCTCAACATTGATAGAATGGTGGAGGATTATATGAGTGACCGCATCCAAGTAGGCACGTCACACAGTCCGTACTTATACTGGCAGGAAAAAGAGGCAATTTGGAGGCCCTTGCACAAACTGGCTTTATTCTACCTAAGTTGCCCTCCCACAAGTGTGTACTCCGAAAGAGTGTTTAGTGCCGCCGCTCACCTTGTCAGCAATCGGCGTACGAGGTTACATCCAGAAAATGTGGAGAAGATGATGTTCATTAAAATGAATTATAATCAATTCCTCCGCGGAGACATTGACCAGCAGCAATTGCCTCCACAAAGTACACAGGGAGCTGAGATGGTGGATTCCAGTGGGGACGAATTGATAATCTGTGAGGAGGGGGATGTACACGGTGATATATCGGAGGGTGAAGATGAGGTGGACATCTTGCCTCTGTAGAGCCAGTTTGTGCAAGGAGAGATTAATTGCTTCTTTTTTGGGGGGGGTCCAAACCAACCCGTCATATCAGTCACAGTCGTGTGGCAGACCCTGTCACTGAAATGATGGGTTGGTTAAAGTGTGCATGTCCTGTTTTGTTTATACAACATAAGGGTGGGTGGGAGGGCCCAAGGATAATTCCATCTTGCACCTCTTTTTTCTTTTCTTTTTCTTTGCATCATGTGCTGATTGGGGAGGGTTTTTTGGAAGGGACATCCTGCGTGACACTGCAGTGCCACTCCTAGATGGGCCCGGTGTTTGTGTCGGCCACTAGGGTCGCTAATCTTACTCACACAGCTACCTCATTGCGCCTCTTTTTTTCTTTGCGTCATGTGCTGTTTGGGGAGGGTTTTTTGGAAGGGACATCCTGCGTGACACTGCAGTGCCACTCCTAGATGTGCCCGGTGTTTGTGTCGGCCACTAGGGTCGCTAATCTTACTCACACAGTCAGCTACCTCATTGCGCCTCTTTTTTTCTTTGCGTCATGTGCTGTTTGGGGAGGGTTTTTTGGAAGGGCCATCCTGCGTGACACTGCAGTGCCACTCCTAGATGGGCCCGGTGTTTGTGTCGGCCACTAGGGTCGCTTATCTTACTCACACAACGACCTCGGTGCAAATTTTAGGACTAAAAATAATATTGTGAGGTGTGATGTGTTCAGAATAGGCTGAAAATGAGTGTAAATTATGTTTTTTGAGGTTAATAATACTTTGGGATCAAAATTACCCCCAAATTCTATGATTTAAGCTGTTTTTTAGGGTTTTTTTAAAAAAACACCCGAATCCAAAACACACCCGAATCCGACAAAAAAAATTCGGTGAGGTTTTGCCAAAACGCGGTCGAACCCAAAACACGGCCGCGGAACCGAACCCAAAACCAAAACACAAAACCCGAAAAATTTCCGGCGCTCATCTCTAGTAGTCACCCCTTTGCTATGAAGCCCCTCAAAAGTTCTGGTGCAACCAATTAACTTCAGAAGTCACATACGTTAGTGAAATGAAGTCCACCTGTGTGCAATCCAAGTGTCACATGATCTGTCAGTATAAACACACCTTTTCTGAAAGGCCCCAGAGGCTGCAACACTACTAAGCAAGAGGCATCACACCATGAAGACCAAGGAGCTCTCCAAACAAGTCAGGGACAAAGTTGTTGAGAAGTACAAGTCAGGGTTGGGTTATAAAAAAATATCCAAATCTTTGATGATCCCCTGGAGCACCATCAAAATCCTTCATCTTCAAATGGAAAGAACATGGTACCACAACAAACCTGCCAAGAGAGACCGGGCAAGGACCGGGCAAGGAGGGCATTAATCAGAGAGGCAGCACAGAGACCAAAGGTAACCCTGAAGGAGCTGTAGAGTTCCACAGCAGAGACTGGTGTATCTGCGCATGTGACCACAATAAGCCGTACACTCTATAGAGCTGGGCTTCATGGAAGAGTGGCCAGAAAAAAGCTATTACTTAGTGTTAAAAATAAGAAGGCACGTTTTGAGTTTGCCAAAAGGCATGTGGACGACTCCCCAAATGTATGGAGTAAGGTGCTCTGGTCAGATGAGACTAAAATTTAACTTTTCAGCCACAAAGGAAAACGTTATGTCTGGCGCAAACCCAACACATCCCATCACCCCAAGAACACCATCCCCACAGTGAAACATGGTGGTGGCAGCATCATGCTGTGGGGATGTCTTTCATCAGCAGTGACTGGGAAACTGTTTTGAGTCGAGGGAAAGATGGATGGTGCTAAATACAGGGATATTCTTGAGTAAAACCTGTTTCAGTCTGCCTGTGATTTGAGACTGGGACGGAGGTTCACCTTCCAGCAGGACAATGACCCGAAGCATACTGCTAAAGCAACACTCGAGTGGTTTAAGGGGAAACATTGTGTTGGAATGGCCTAGTCAAAGCCCAGATCTCAATCCAATTGAGAATCTGTGGTCAGACTTGAAGATTGCTATTCACAAGCGGAAACCATCCAACATGGAGGAGCTGGAGCAGTTTTGCCTTGAGGAATGGGCAAAAATCCCAGTGGCAAGATGTGGCAAGCTCATAGAGACTTATCCAAAGCCACTTGCAGCTGTAATTGCCGCAAAAGGCGGCTCCACAAAGTAGTGACTTTAGGGGGGTGAATAGTTATACACGCTGAAGTTTTCACAATAAAAAAAACAAACATCTAGTTGTAGCCATGGTCTGTGAATAAATTGATGCAAACCTTCAAACAAACCATTTTAATTCCAGGTTGTGAGGCAACAAAACATGGAAAATGCAAAGGAAAGGGGGGGTGAATACTTTAGCAAAGCACTGTATATACGATATAGAGAAACAATATGGAAGATAATTAGCTCATGGAGCGGGAGGGTAAGGCAGATCTGCAGATATCTATCAGGCTGTGCAGGACCTGGTAGAAAGGATGTCTAGGTTTTATTCCACAGTGGGAGAGGAAACAGAAAAGATTACGGATAAATAGGGGCAGTGAGGGCCATTAAATCATGGTGTATGGTACAAAGGGCGGGAGGTACTAATGCACATCGCCACTATGCTGATTGCATATGTACTGTACCTGGCGAACCCCGCCGTGTCGCTGACCTGCCGGACGGGGGGTTAGTACATTAGATAAATGCGGTAAACGGGAGTTTACCGCATTTTACGTTCAGTACATCCGCCCAAAGTATTTCCACAATGTGTGTTTAGTCACGTCTGATAACTGTAGTGCATAGGTTTGTGTGTGTCCTCTGGCCACCCTTACAGATACATTGCGTCATATTCCTGGTTCTTTTCTGGGTTGTTTTTTTTTTACCAAAGTCTTTTACATCATCTAGGCAAAAACTATCAATTTCGCAGCCACGTAGAACACCGTCCAGCTGTACCCACAAAGCCAGCGGTTCCCAAATGCAGTCCTCAAGGCACCCTAACGGTCCAGGTTTTAACTCCATGGCTCTGCACAGATGGTTAAATCAAATGACTGAGGTACTATTTAAGTCACCTGTGTTTAAGCATGAATATCCTTAAAACCTGGACCGTTAGGGTGCCTTGAGGACTGCATTTGGGAAGCTCTGCACAAAGCAATTTTGCGGTCATTAAGAAAGCCTGCATAGAAGATAAATGTGCTCTGGAAACGCAACCCATGAAGAACCAAGAATGCCCTTCATAGTAGTTACTAAAAGCTGCAGGAACGTGCAATTAAAATGTAAAAATACATAAGTAAACATGTTATGGACTTGCTGGAGAAATATAAAACCAGGCATAGAATAACTGAATTGGGACACACGAGGATTATATCCCAATAAATTAGCATAACATGGCTCATGGACTGGTAGGATAAAGTACCTCCATGTGCCAATCTGAATGCTAGAACTTAGTCGGCCAGCTGGTCCCATGTGGCATTTGCTATATGATTACATACATGTGCGTGGCCCTATCACACAGTCTTGGCTTCATCAGACAGATCACCATTAGCCAGAACAATGATGCGGTTACTTGTGGCCCATTCTTCCGGATGGCTGACATCGGATGGCTCCCGGCAGATGTTGGCATGAATCCGCGGTCTTGCTCAGCCTGTAAAAGCTGATTTGCAGCCAGCTAAGCCTAGATCTACCTACATGGCCACCAAGAGTCCCAGAGGCACCATTGACGTCTAGTACACACCATTCCACCCTCGTGTCTATTCCGGGACTCCAGAACCTCTACTTGTGCACTGAGACGTGGAGGCGAATATTTCTCTTGCTACTCACTAGAGATGAGCGGGTTCGGTTTCTCTGAATCCGAACCCGCACGAACTTCATGTTTTTTTCACGGGTCCGAGCAGACTCGGATCCTCCCGCCTTGCTCGGTTAACCCGAGCGCGCCCGAACGTCATCATGACGCTGTCGGATTCTCGCGAGACTCGGATTCTATATAAGGAGCCGCGCGTCGCCGCCATTTTCACACGTGCATTGAGATTGATAGGGAGAGGACGTGGCTGGCGTCCTCTCCATTTAGATTAGGGTTGAGAGAGAGAGAGAGAGATTGACCTGAGGCTGTGATACTGTAGAAGAGAGTGCAGAGTTTAGTGACTGACGACCACAGTGACCACCAGACAGTGCAGTTGTTTGTTTTATTTAATATATCCGTTCTCTGCCTGAAAAAAAACGATACACACAGTGACTCAGTCACATACCATATCTGTGTGCACTGCTCAGCCCAGTGTGCTGCATCAATGTATATATATATCTGACTGTGCTCAGCTCACACAGCTTATAATTGTGGGGGAGACTGGGGAGCACTGCAGTGCCAGTTATAGGTTATAGCAGGAGCCAGGAGTACATAATATTATATTAAAATTAAACAGTGCACACTTTTGCTGCAGGAGTGCCACTGCCAGTGTGACTAGTGACCAGTGACCTGACCACCAGTATTTATAATATTAGTAGTATACTATCTCTTTATCAACCAGTCTATATTAGCAGCAGACACAGTACAGTGCGGTAGTTCACGGCTGTGGCTACCTCTGTGTCGGCACTCGGCAGCCCGTCCATAATTGTATATACCACCTAACCGTGGTTTTTTTTTCTTTCTTTATAGTCATACTAGTTACGAGTATACTATCTCTTTATCAACCAGTCTATATTAGCAGCAGACACAGTACAGTGCGGTAGTTCACGGCTGTGGCTACCTCTGTGTCGGCACTCGGCAGCCCGTCCATAATTGTATATACCACCTAACCGTGGTTTTTTTTTCTTTCTTTATACATACATACTAGTTACGAGTATACTATCTCTTTATCAACCAGTCTATATTAGCAGCAGACACAGTACAGTGCGGTAGTTCACGGCTGTGGCTACCTCTGTGTCGGCACTCGGCAGCCCGTCCATAATTGTATATACCACCTAACCGTGGTTTTTTTTTCTTTCTTTATACATACATACTAGTTACGAGTATACTATCTCTTTATCAACCAGTCTATATATTAGCAGCAGACACAGTACAGTGCGGTAGTTCACGGCTGTGGCTACCTCTGTGTCGGCACTCGGCAGCCCGTCCATAATTGTATATACCACCTAACCGTGGTTTTTTTTTCTTTCTTTATACATACATACTAGTTACGAGTATACTATCTCTTTATCAACCAGTCTATATATTAGCAGCAGACACAGTACAGTGCGGTAGTTCACGGCTGTGGCTACCTCTGTGTCGGCACTCGGCAGCCCGTCCATAATTGTATATACCACCTAACCGTGGTTTTTTTTTCTTTCTTTATAGTCATACTAGTTACGAGTATACTATCTCTTTATCAACCAGTCTATATTAGCAGCAGACACAGTACAGTGCGGTAGTTCACGGCTGTGGCTACCTCTGTGTCGGCACTCGGCAGCCCGTCCATAATTGTATATACCACCTAACCGTGGTTTTTTTTTCTTTCTTTATACATACATACTAGTTACGAGTATACTATCTCTTTATCAACCAGTCTATATTAGCAGCAGACACAGTACAGTGCGGTAGTTCACGGCTGTGGCTACCTCTGTGTCGGCACTCGGCAGCCCGTCCATAATTGTATATACCACCTAACCGTGGTTTTTTTTTCTTTCTTTATACATACATACTAGTTACGAGTATACTATCTCTTTATCAACCAGTCTATATATTAGCAGCAGACACAGTACAGTGCGGTAGTTCACGGCTGTGGCTACCTCTGTGTCGGCACTCGGCAGCCCGTCCATAATTGTATATACCACCTAACCGTGGTTTTTTTTTCTTTCTTTATACATACATACTAGTTACGAGTATACTATCTCTTTATCAACCAGTCTATATATTAGCAGCAGACACAGTACAGTGCGGTAGTTCACGGCTGTGGCTACCTCTGTGTCGGCACTCGGCAGCCCGTCCATAATTGTATATACCACCTAACCGTGGTTTTTTTTTCTTTCTTTATACATACATACTAGTTACGAGTATACTATCTCTTTATCAACCAGTCTATATATTAGCAGCAGACACAGTACAGTGCGGTAGTTCACGGCTGTGGCTACCTCTGTGTCGGCACTCGGCAGCCCGTCCATAATTGTATATACCACCTAACCGTGGTTTTTTTTTCTTTCTTTATACATACATACTAGTTACGAGTATACTATCTCTTTATCAACCAGTCTATATATTAGCAGCAGACACAGTACAGTGCGGTAGTTCACGGCTGTGGCTACCTCTGTGTCGGCACTCGGCAGCCCGTCCATAATTGTATATACCACCTAACCGTGGTTTTTTTTTCTTTCTTTATACATACATACTAGTTACGAGTATACTATCTCTTTATCAACCAGTCTATATATTAGCAGCAGACACAGTACAGTGCGGTAGTTCACGGCTGTGGCTACCTCTGTGTCGGCACTCGGCAGCCCGTCCATAATTGTATATACCACCTAACCGTGGTTTTTTTTTCTTTCTTTATACATACATACTAGTTACGAGTATACTATCTCTTTATCAACCAGTCTATATTAGCAGCAGACACAGTACAGTGCGGTAGTTCACGGCTGTGGCTACCTCTGTGTCGGCACTCGGCAGCCCGTCCATAATTGTATATACCACCTAACCGTGGTTTTTCTTTCTTTCTTTATACATACATACTAGTTACGAGTATACTATCTCTTTAGCAACCAGTCTATATATTAGCAGCAGACACAGTACAGTGCGGTAGTTCACGGCTGTGGCTACCTCTGTGTCGGCACTCGGCAGCCCGTCCATAATTGTATATACCACCTAACCGTGGTTTTTTTTTCTTTCTTTATACATACATACTAGTTACGAGTATACTATCTCTTTATCAACCAGTCTATATATTAGCAGCAGACACAGTACAGTGCGGTAGTTCACGGCTGTGGCTACCTCTGTGTCGGCACTCGGCAGCCCGTCCATAATTGTATATACCACCTAACCGTGGTTTTTTTTTCTTTCTTTATACATACATACTAGTTACGAGTATACTATCTCTTTATCAACCAGTCTATATATTAGCAGCAGACACAGTACAGTGCGGTAGTTCACGGCTGTGGCTACCTCTGTGTCGGCACTCGGCAGCCCGTCCATAATTGTATACTAGTATCCAATCCATCCATCTCCATTGTTTACCTGAGGTGCCTTTTAGTTGTGCCTATTAAAATATGGAGAACAAAAATGTTGAGGTTCCAAAATTAGGGAAAGATCAAGATCCACTTCCACCTCGTGCTGAAGCTGCTGCCACTAGTCATGGCCGAGACGATGAAATGCCAGCAACGTCGTCTGCCAAGGCCGATGCCCAATGTCATAGTACAGAGCATGTCAAATCCAAAACACCAAATATCAGTAAAAAAAGGACTCCAAAACCTAAAATAAAATTGTCGGAGGAGAAGCGTAAACTTGCCAATATGCCATTTACCACACGGAGTGGCAAGGAACGGCTGAGGCCCTGGCCTATGTTCATGGCTAGTGGTTCAGCTTCACATGAGGATGGAAGCACTCAGCCTCTCGCTAGAAAAATGAAAAGACTAAAGCTGGCAAAAGCAGTAGCACCACAAAGAACTGTGCGTTCTTCGAAATCCCAAATCCACAAGGAGAGTCCGACTCCAATTGTGTCGGTTGCGATGCCTGACCTTCCCAACACTGGACGTGAAGAGCATGCGCCTTCCACCATTTGCACGCCCCCTGCAAGTGATGGAAGGAGCACCCGCAGTCCAGTTCCTGATAGTCAGATTGAAGATGTCAGTGTTGAAGTACACCAGGATGAGGAGGATATGGGTGTTGCTGGCGCTGGGGAGGAAATTGACCAGGAGGATTCTGATGGTGAGGTGGTTTGTTTAAGTCAGGCACCCGGGGAGACACCTGTTGTCCGTGGTAGGAATATGGCCGTTGACATGCCTGGTGAAAATACCAAAAAAATCAGCTCTTCGGTGTGGAAGTATTTCACCAGAAATGCGGACAACAGGTGTCAAGCCGTGTGTTCCCTTTGTCAAGCTGTAATAAGTAGGGGTAAGGACGTTAACCACCTCGGAACATCCTCCCTTATACGTCACCTGCAGCGCATTCATAATAAGTCAGTGACAAGTTCAAAAACTTGGGCCGACAGCGGAAGCAGTCCACTGACCAGTAAATCCCTTCCTCTTGTAACCAAGCTCACGCAAACCACCCCACCAACTCCCTCAGTGTCAATTTCCTCCTTCCCCAGGAATGCCAATAGTCCTGCAGGCCATGTCACTGGCAATTCTGACGAGTCCTCTCCTGCCTGGGATTCCTCCGATGCATCCTTGCGTGTAACGCCTACTGCTGCTGGCGCTGCTGTTGTTGCTGCTGGGAGTCGATGGTCATCCCAGAGGGGAAGTCGTAAGACCACTTTTACTACTTCCACCAAGCAATTGACTGTCCAACAGTCCTTTGCGAGGAAGATGAAATATCACAGCAGTCATCCTACTGCAAAGCGGATAACTGAGGCCTTGACATCCTGGGTGGTGAGAAACGTGGTTCCGGTATCCATCATTACTGCAGAGCCAACTAGAGACTTGTTGGAGGTACTGTGTCCCCGGTACCAAATACCATCTAGGTTCCATTTCTCTAGGCAGGCGATACCGAAAATGTACACAGACCTCAGAAAAAGAGTCACCAGTGTCCTAAAAAATGCAGCTGTACCCAATGTCCACTTAACCACGGACATGTGGACAAGTGGAGCAGGGCAGGGTCAGGACTATATGACTGTGACAGCCCACTGGGTAGATGTATGGACTCCCGCCGCAAGAACAGCAGCGGCGGCACCAGTAGCAGCATCTCGCAAACGACAACTCTTTCCTAGGCAGGCTACGCTTTGTATCACCGGTTTCCAGAATACGCACACAGCTGAAAACCTCTTACGGCAACTGAGGAAGATCATCGCGGAATGGCTTACCCCAATTGGACTCTCCTGTGGATTTGTGGCATCGGACAACGCCAGCAATATTGTGTGTGCATTAAATCTGGGCCAATTCCAGCACGTCCCATGTTTTGCACATACCTTGAATTTGGTGGTGCAGAATTTTTTAAAAAACGACAGGGGCGTGCAAGAGATGCTGTCGGTGGCCAGAAGAATTGCGGGACACTTTCGGCGTACAGGCACCACGTACAGAAGACTGGAGCACCACCAAAAACTACTGAACCTGCCCTGCCATCATCTGAAGCAAGAAGTGGTAACGAGGTGGAATTCAACCCTCTATATGCTTCAGAGGTTGGAGGAGCAGCAAAAGGCCATTCAAGCCTATACAATTGAGCACGATATAGTAGGTGGAATGCACCTGTCTCAGGCGCAGTGGAGAATGATTTCAACGTTGTGCAAGGTTCTGATGCCCTTTGAACTTGCCACACGTGAAGTCAGTTCAGACACTGCCAGCCTGAGTCAGGTCATTCCCCTCATCAGGCTTTTGCAGAAGAAGCTGGAGACATTGAAGGAGGAGCTAACACGGAGCGATTCCGCTAGGCATGTGGGACTTGTGGATGGAGCCCTTAATTCGCTTAACAAGGATTCACGGGTGGTCAATCTGTTGAAATCAGAGCACTACATTTTGGCTACCGTGCTCGATCCTAGATTTAAAGCCTACCTTGGATCTCTCTTTCCGGCAGACACAAGTCTGCTGGGGTTGAAAGACCTGCTGGTGACAAAATTGTCAAGTCAAGCGGAACGCGACCTGTCAACATCTCCTCCTTCACATTCTCCCGCAACTGGGGGTGCGAGGAAAAGGCTCAGAATTCCGAGCCCACCCGCTGGCGGTGATGCAGGGCAGTCTGGAGCGACTGCTGATGCTGACATCTGGTCCGGACTGAAGGACCTGACAACGATTACGGACATGTCGTCTACTGTCACTGCATATGATTCTCTCAACATTGATAGAATGGTGGAGGATTATATGAGTGACCGCATCCAAGTAGGCACGTCACACAGTCCGTACTTATACTGGCAGGAAAAAGAGGCAATTTGGAGGCCCTTGCACAAACTGGCTTTATTCTACCTAAGTTGCCCTCCCACAAGTGTGTACTCCGAAAGAGTTTAGTGCCGCCGCTCACCTTGTCAGCAATCGGCGTACGAGGTTACATCCAGAAAATGTGGAGAAGATGATGTTCATTAAAATGAATTATAATCAATTCCTCCGCGGAGACATTGACCAGCAGCAATTGCCTCCACAAAGTACACAGGGAGCTGAGATGGTGGATTCCAGTGGGGACGAATTGATAATCTGTGAGGAGGGGGATGTACACGGTGATATATCGGAGAGTGATGATGAGGTGGACATCTTGCCTCTGTAGAGCCAGTTTGTGCAAGGAGAGATTAATTGCTTCTTTTTTGGGGGGGGTCCAAACCAACCCGTCATATCAGTCACAGTCGTGTGGCAGACCCTGTCACTGAAATGATGGGTTGGTTAAAGTGTGCATGTCCTGTTTTGTTTATACAACATAAGGGTGGGTGGGAGGGCCCAAGGACAATTCCATCTTGCACCTCTTTTTTCTTTTCTTTTTCTTTGCATCATGTGCTGATTGGGGAGGGTTTTTTGGAAGGGACATCCTGCGTGACACTGCAGTGCCACTCCTAAATGGGCCCGGTGTTTGTGTCGGCCACTAGGGTCGCTAATCTTACTCACACAGTCAGCTACCTCATTGCGCCTCTTTTTTTCTTTGCGTCATGTGCTGTTTGGGGAGGGTTTTTTGGAAGGGACATCCTGCGTGACACTGCAGTGCCACTCCTAGATGGGCCCGGTGTTTGTGTCGGCCACTAGGGTCGCTAATCTTACTCACACAGCTACCTCATTGCGCCTCTTTTTTTCTTTGCGTCATGTGCTGTTTGGGGAGGGTTTTTTGGAAGGGACATCCTGCGTGACACTGCAGTGCCACTCCTAGATGGGCCCGGTGTTTGTGTCGGCCACTAGGGTCGCTAATCTTACTCACACAGCTACCTCATTGCGCCTCTTTTTTTCTTTGCGTCATGTGCTGTTTGGGGAGGGTTTTTTGGATGGGCCATCCTGCGTGACATTGCAGTGCCACTCCTAGATGGGCCCGGTGTTTGTGTCGGCCACTAGGGTCGCTAATCTTACTCACACAGCTACCTCATTGCGCCTCTTTTTTTCTTTGCGTCATGTGCTGTTTGGGGAGGGTTTTTTGGAAGGGACATCCTGCGTGACACTGCAGTGCCACTCCTAGATGGGCCCGGTGTTTGTGTCGGCCACTAGGGTCGCTTATCTTACTCACACAGCGACCTCGGTGCAAATTTTAGGACTAAAAATAATATTGTGAGGTGTGAGGTATTCAGAATAGACTGAAAATGAGTGTAAATTATGGTTTTTGAGGTTAATAATACTTTGGGATCAAAATGACCCCCAAATTCTATGATTTAAGCTGTTTTTTAGTGTTTTTTGAAAAAAACACCCGAATCCAAAACACACCCGAATCCGACAAAAAAAATTCGGTGAGGTTTTGCCAAAACGCGTTCGAACCCAAAACACGGCCGCGGAACCGAACCCAAAACCAAAACACAAAACCCGAAAAATTTCAGGCGCTCATCTCTACTACTCACGCAGGAACTATTATGTACATCTTATTTAATATGCAGAACGTAACATATAGATGCATGAGACACATAGACAGCGCGCAGGATTCCAACCCCTGGTGGATACAATAAAGGAAAGAACCACAGAGTAATGATATTAACTTTATTTGAGTTCTAAATAACACTAATATTATCATCACGCTGACGTCCCCCGGGCGTTGTTCTCATTTACATTATGCAGAATTTCTTTTACAGTAACAGCCAGATACAGCCAGCATTTCTTGGCGACATATTGGAGTCATGTTATGCATTTACTGTACAGGCTGACAAAGGGATTCACAAGAGAAGAACTAGAATAAAACCCAACGAATAAGGATCCATAGATGACCGGGCACACCTGACCCCCGTCATCCACATCAAACAATACAACGTAATAGGATGGGAATGTTCTGTGACGATCGGAGATCAGTCCTTGTATTAGCAATAGGATTCCAGAGGTAAACAAGAGTCACACGCCTCCTAAATGCAAATATCAGACCTTTATTCCTGTCCCCAATGTGTAAGGGCTGCATTAGAGGAATAATCCCTGCCCTGTGCTCAGGAGGATACGCACAGCTTGGCCGAGATCTGTGTGCACAGGAAATCATTCAGAAGTCACTCAGTCTCATTTAGCAGCAATGTAAATGTGTACAGGTCAGTGTACATTACCCGTGCAGGACCAGGCCTGGTGCACAGTGGCTCCGTGCTCACATCGTGCTGTCGTCACTGTAAGCTGCACGTGAACAATAACAGATGCTGATGCCACAGTGGCCCCAGACACCTATTCTTAGACAAAAAAGACCAAGCAAATTGACTAAACACAGGCATTTTTCCTATAGGACTCCCCAGAGATGCGCTGCTTGTATAGACTATGGTAGCGAGGCACAGAGCCGCCAGGGAACATACGTTAGAGATGGCGAGGGTCTATCGGGTAGAGACAGCTGGGTGGTAGCTGCTATCGGCATATGGGGGTCATTCCGAGTTGATCGCTCGCTAACAGTTTTTAGCAGCCGTGCAGACGCTATGCCGCCGCCCACTGGGAGTGTATCTTAGC
Organism: Pseudophryne corroboree; assembly: GCF_028390025.1. NCBI lineage: Eukaryota > Metazoa > Chordata > Amphibia > Anura > Myobatrachidae > Pseudophryne > Pseudophryne corroboree. The sequence continues at coordinate 384,206,449 of NC_086453.1, forward strand.
TTAGCAGAAGTGAGAACGAAAGGATCGCAGAGCGGCTACAAAATAATTTTGTGCAGTTTCAGAGTAGCTCCAGACCTACTCAGCGCTTGCAATCACTTCAGACTGTTCAGTTCCTGTTTTGACGTCACAAACGCGCCCTGCGTTCGCCCAGCCACGCCTGCGTTTTTCCTGGCACGCCTGCATTTTTTTCGAACACTCACGGAAAACGGTCAGTTGACACCCAGAAACGCCCTCTTCATGTCAATCACTCTGCGGCCAGCAGTGCGACTGAAAAGCTTCGCTAGATCTAGTGTGAAACTACATTGTTCGTTGTAATAGTACGTCGCGCGTGCGCATTGCGCCACATACGCATGCACAGAAGTGCCTTTTTTTGCCTCATCGCTGCACAGTGAACTAATGCAGTTAGCGATCAACTTGGAATGACCCCCAACATCCACACGTCAGGTGAGATCTGTGCAGGAAGAACGCTGACGTAAGAGTGCATTATGTATTACTGTATCACGGAGATGCTCTTCCTACATTTCTTTCATTTTTGGCTGCTGCTCGTTCAGCTGGTTTTGGGGGAAAACCAGAAATATGACTTAAATAGAATAAATGAAATATCTAATCTGAGCAAGGCACTCTACTGCAGTTATCCAGCCACTCCGACCCCATAGCGAGGGGAGGGGAAACTGCTCAGAAGCATAATAAGAGGCAAGTGTTGGGACATATACATAGGTATCAATCCTGTTACCGGCAAGTCATGTTACAGCGTACCTGTGACTATATACAGCACCTACGGCATCTCTGGCCTCAATGATTTTTATTTGCAGGTCCAGAGAGCTGCATACTAGAATCTGCAAGCCTAGGCCACAAGGGAGCGAGATGTGGCGCCGTTGCTGGCGTTACTTTCCACGCACCTCATAGGGTTGACCCATTGGTGTTGCTAAAAGATGAGCACGCTATTGCGCATAATCCAGTCTTTCTGTTCTCCAGGGAGGCTTCATGACTTATCCCAAGATGGCTGCTGAAATCGCTACTGAGCATGTGTGGGAGCCATCTTAAGACTGTGTAATAGTGTGTTAGAGCATCACAATGGAAGACACTGTGACACCAGAGAGACCTGCAATCCACAACGATTCCAGTGTTCCCACACTACTGCCCGGTGCCTATACACAGTGACTGGTGAGCTGTATGACAACCCCGCTCTGTTTCATGAGAACCAGTGTACATGTAACAGTGAGTACGGCTGTACCTACCTACACCACTGGGTAAGTAACTGCGCAGTTTATAGTGTGAGCCATCCGCTGGCCTGTGCCTTTATAACCCTGCTACACCAACCCCTGCACACACATTATTCACAACAAGTGTGTGCCGATGACGTCTCCTCCCTTGACACTACCCTTCCCTCCACTCCTGCGTCACCTGCTGTCTGTCGTCTATCTCCTCTTACCTAATCCTGCGCTTCCTGTATGCAACATCGACAACACCTCATATCCCCCCCATCCATCAACAACACCTCATATCCCCCCCCCCCCCCCCCCCTCAACAACACCTCTGACTCTTCTGTCCCCCAAGTCCACCGTCTGGGTGTCATCCTCGGATCCGCCTTCTCTTTTTCCTACTATAATCAGTCCCTCTCCTGCTGCTTTCACCACCACAATATTTCCAGGATCAGGACACTTCTCACCCCAGACCCAACTAGAAGTGTCCTTCACACACCCATGTCACTTGCCCAGATTACTACAACCACCACGACTCTGGCCTACAGAATCCCCAGCTCTCCCCTCCTCAGTCCCCAGCTCCTCTCTCCCGGAGTCCGCGCACAGCCGCTGTAGAACGTAAGATCTGGCCTCTCTACTTTCTTTTCCTCTATGTAATTATGTAATCTGCAGTCTGTAATTATGTATATATGCACATTTGTAAATTCCCAAACCTTCCTGTAAAAGTGTGTATTTATGTAGTCCTTGTGGTATGTTTCATTCTCTATGTACAGAGCTTACAGAAGCAAATATTTAGATGATGATGATGACAATAATATCTGCCAACCTAACTTCTATTTAGTGAGGCAAAATTCTGCTTTTTAAAGTAGTTTTCCATGGGTAATATAATATTCTGAATTTGTTAACAGATACTGAAAGAAAAGCCTCTCACTTCAGATAATGAACTTGCACAAGATAATGAACTTCTGGGGTTGGAAAACATGTGTGAAAAGCAGAAGCCTATTCTCTCCCCCGCTTGGCAGACATGGGAATAGCTGCTGAAACATCCTACACGGCACGTACATGGAGGAGTGAGGAGAAGAACAGGGAGGTGGAACACAGCACGCATGGAGAACACCTGGGACCTGAGGAAGGGACAGGCTGGGGAGGAGCAGAAACGTTGGCTGATTGGTACCTTACAAGGGGAAACGACAGCTTTGTACAATTTGTGCAACATTAGCAACTCCTCCAGTGTCAGTATCATTTCATATAGGAATATAGGGGGTAATTCAGGCTGATCGCAGCAGCAAATTTGTTAGCAGTTGGACAAAACCATGGTGGTCATTCCGAGTTGTTCGCTCGCTAGCCGCTTTTCGCAGCAGTGCACACGCTAAGCCGCCACCCTCTGGGAGTGAATCTTAGCTTAGCAGAATTGCGAACGAAGTATTCGCAATATTGCGAAAAGATTTTTCTGTGCAGTTTCTGAGTAGCTCGATACTTACTCTTCCACTGCGATCAGTTCAGTGCTTGTCGTTCCTGGTTTGACGTCACAAACACACCCAGCGTTCGCCCAGACACTCCCCCGTTTCTTCAGCCACTCCCGCGTTTTTCCCAGAAACGGCAGCGTTTTTTCGCACACACCCATAAAACGGCCAGTTTCCGCCCAGAAACACCCACTTCCTGTCAATCACACTCCGATCACCAGAACGAAGAAAAAACCTCGTAATGCCGTGAGTAAAATACCAAACTTCTTAGCAAATTTGCTTGGCGCAGTCGCAGTGCGAACATTGCGCATGCGCAGTTAGCGGAAAATCGCTGCGATGCGAAGAAAATTACAGAGCGAACAACTCGGAATGAGGGCCCATATGCAGTGCAGGTGGGGCAGATGTAACATGTGCAGAGAGAGTTAGATTTGGGTGGGGTGTGTTCAATCTGCAATCTAATTTGCAGTGTAAAAATAAAGCAGCCAGTATTTACCCTGCACAGAAACAAAATACCCCACCCAAATCTAACTCTTTCTGCACATGTTATATCTGCTTCTCCTGCAGTGCCCATGGGGGTCGTTCTGAGTTGTTCGCTCGCTAGCTGCTTTTAGCAGCATTGCACACGCTAAGCCTACGCCTACTGGGAGTGAATCTTAGCTTAGCAGATTTGCTGACGAAAGCTTCGCTAATTTTCTCGTAATGATAACCCCACAGTTTCTGAGTAGCTCCAGACTTACTCAGCCATTGCGACCAGCTCAGTCCTTTTCGTTCCTGGTTTGACGTCACAAACACACCCAGCGTTCGCCCAGCCACTCCCCCGTTTCTCCAGCCACTCCTGCGTTTTGCAACTCGAACGCCTGCGTTTTTCCGCACACTCCCATAAAACGGCCAGTGTCCGCCCAGAAACACCCACTTCCTGTCAATCACACTACGGTCAGCACAGCGATGAAAAAACTTTGTTATGCCGTGAGTAAAATACCTAACTTTTGTGCTAATTTACTTGGCGCAGGCGCACTGCGTACATTGCGCATGCACAGTTTGCGACTAATCGCTCCATAGCGGAAAAAAAATACAGAGCGAACAACTCGGAAACACCCCCATGGTTTTGCCCAACTGCTAAAAAAAATTCCTGCTGCGATCAACTTGGAATTACCCCCAGAAACTGCAAGAAAATATTTATTAGCAATTCTGCTACTCTTTCGTTAGCAATTCTGCAAAGCTAAGATACACTCCCAGAGGGCGGCGGCCTAGCGTGTGCAATGCTGCTAAAAGCAGCTAGCGAGCGATCAACTCGGAATGAGGGCCCATGTGCACTGCAGGTGGGGCAGATGTAAAATGTGCAGAGAGAGTTAGATTTGGGTGGGTTATATTGTTTCTGTGCAGGGTAAATACTGGCTGCTTTATTTGTACACTGTAATTTAGATTTCAGTTTGAACACACCCCACCCAAATCTAACTCTCTCTGCACATGTTACATCTGCCCCACCTGCAGTGTACATGGGTTTGCCCAACTGCTAACAAATTTGCTGCTGTGATCAGGTCTGAATTAGGCCCATAATCTCATCCCATATGTGTTGCGGTAATGTCCCGCTACTACTTCCCACTTATTTCCTCTGAACATTTTCATCAAAAAATATTGATTTTAAAAATTATATAATTTCAGCCAGTTTTTTCTTTGTTCCTTTTACAGGACATTTAGCTATAGCATTATATTAGGCAGTGTGTGACTAAGCTTCACCAAGCTTGAGGCCCCACTTCACCCCATGCGGTTCCATCTCTGGGTAGTAGCACCCCGTAGGTGGGTTACTCACATTACCCCATGTCTCTTGTACAGCCCCAGACACTGACCAGGCAGATGGAAAGGTCTATAAGAAATGGGCAATACACACTGGGACGGTGGTACCTCCAGTAATAGACGACAGAGCGTGTATTAATGCCAGAGATAAAGTGCTGTGACACTGGGATGGGATGTTAATGTGATTTCATACCTATACGCTGGGGCCCCCTGGCCGCTGGATGATTTTTCCCTTAATGTATATTGGCCCTCATTCCGAGTTGATCGGTCGCAAGGCGAATTTAGCAGAGTTACACACGCTAAGCCGCCGCCTACTGGGAGTGAATCTTAGCTTCTTAAAATTGCGACCGATGTATTCGCAATATTGCGATTACTAACTACTTAGCAGTTTCAGAGTAGCTCCAGACTTACTCTGCCTGTGCGATCAGTTCAGTGCTTGTCGTTCCTGGTTGACGTCACAAACACACCCAGCGTTCGCCCAGGCACTCCCACCGTTTCTCCGGCCACTCCTGCGTTTTTTCCGGAAACGGTAGCGTTTTCAGCCACACGCCCCTGAAACGCCGTGTTTCCGCCCAGTAACACCCATTTCCTGTCAATCACATTACGATCGCCGGAGCGAAGAAAAAGCCGTGAGTAAAAATACTTTCTTCATAGTAAAGTTACTTGGCGCAGTCGCAGTGCGAACTTTGCGCATGCGTACTAAGCGGATTTTCACTGCGATGCGATGAAAAAGAACGAGCGAACAACTCGGAATGAGGGCCATTATACAGATACTAAAGGAAATACATTTTAGCATTACTATTATTTTGGGATAAAACACTTTACATCATTCATAAAATGATATTAAACTTCAAAGAATCTTTGTATGATGCACATTTCAATGTTTGTTATTGATTAAGTAATATTTCATTTTTAATAATAGCAATTTGGTACTCTGATTAATTATTCAATGAATATCCCTTAGTTTCATGGACTTTGTGTGGTGAATTATTGGATCTCCAGCTAGAGCTCAGGACACTGCAATGCAGACTCTCTTACGGCAGCGGCATAATACATTCAGGAGAGGATCGTACTGGAGCAATTTTGTAGATTAAAATGACCTATACGAACCGTGTGACGGAAAAACATATGTATATCTTCATCGCCGTTCCATTACTCACATTGTTTCAGAGACGAGCGGATACCAGGGATTGGGCTGGGTGTTCCAGGTAGAGGCCCTTATCACAGTGTGGACGTATTTCTTCATCAGCTGACAAGGTAGGTGCAGTAACCCAATGTACGCCAAACAGGGATATCCTGTCTGCATGCAAAACACTAAGGCAGGGGAGGCCAACCAGTCAGAGGCAAACAGCCAGGAAAGATCTGTAGTCAAGGGTAGGAGCAACTATCATGCGCGCGCCTGAGGCGCACGTGCAAAAATAGGGGTGTGGCGTAGTTGTCACAAAGCCACACCTCATTTTGTGTGCACATCTGACCTTGTGTCATAACCCAGTGTCATGTTATACAGTGCCACATACATATATAATGCCCCGGTACAGTGCCACATACATATAAAATCGCCAAAAAATGGGTGCATCCACAGTGTCAGATACACATATATCCCCACAGTGCCAGATATACACATGCCCCCACAGTGCCACATATGCCCCCAGTGCCAGATACTGTATGCCCCCAGTGCCAGATACACATGCCCCCACAGTGCCGGATATGCCCCCAGTGCCAGATATGCCCCCAGTGCCAGATACACATGCCCCCACAGTGCCAGATATGCCCCCAGTGCCAGATACATATGCCCCCACAGTGCCAGATATACACATGCCCCCACAGTGCCACATATGCCCTCAGTGCCAGATACTGTATGCCCCCAGTGCCAGATACACATGCCCCCACAGTGCCAGATATGCCCCCAGTGCCAGATACATATGCCCCCACAGTACCAGATATACACATGCCCCCACAGTGCCACATATGCCCCCAGTGCCAGATACTGTATGCCCCCAGTGCCAGATACACATGTCCCCACAGTGACAGATATGCCCCCAGTGCCAGATACACATGCCCCCACAGTGCCAGATATGCCCCCAGTGCCAGATACACATGTCCCCACAGTGCCAGATATGCCCCCAGTACCAGATACACGTCTCCACAGTGCCAGATATGCCCCAAGCAGAGCCGTAACTAGATGTGTGCCGATGGTGCCTTACCCACAGCGCAAATGCACTGAGGGCGCACCATCGGGCATCACACCCGCTAGCTTCAAGCCCAGACTGCTGATGGCAGCAGCGCCGCCTGTGTCCCGCTGACGGCGCCGCCTGCATCCTGCGGAAGTTGCCGCCGCCTGCCCGTGTCCCTCTGCAGCCGCTGACCACCCACCTGCCCGCAACTTCCTCTGAATTTGAAGCCACCGCCCACGTCCAGCTGAAGCCGCCGGCTTCAGCTGGACACAGACAGGCATGCGGGTGGGCGGCGGCGGCTTCAAGTTCAGAGGAAGTTTTCAAGCCGCTGCTGCTGTAAGCTCAGTGCAGCGCTGCGGCGTCAGAGTGACAGATGGCCCCCCCCACCCGCAATTCGAGAGAGACGTCACGTGATGATGTCAGAAGCCTCTCCCACACTGCCCTGGTTGCCACTGCTACTGGAGGATGGTGGTGACCCCCTGGCTGCTGCTAAAGGAGGAGAAGACAGAAGAGCGCCATGGACTTGGAGTGAATGACCCACAGGTGCACACGGTGCTGGTGAAGAGGAGCATGCTTACAGGTAACTGTCCCTGGCTCTCTCTCTCTCTCTCTCTCTCCCCCTCCCCAGCCTAATGTGTAAAAATGGGGGACTCTGCCGTTATGTGTAAAAAAAAAAAAGGGGGACTGCCTGCCCATTATGTGTAAAAAAAAGGGGGACTGCCTGTTATGTGTAAAAAAGAAAAAGGGGGGGACTCCCTGCCATTATGTGTAAAAAGGGGACTCTCCTGCTGTAATGTGTTAAAAAGTGTGGCTCCTGCTATAATGTGTAAAAATGGGGACTCTGCCTGCCGTAATGTGTAAAAAATAAGATTTTAAACCTACCGGTAAATCTTTTTCTCCTAGTCCGTAGAGGATGCTGGGGACTCCGTAAGGACCATGGGGTATAGACGGGCTCCGCAGGAGACATGGGCACTAAAAAGAACTTTAGATGTGGGTGTGCACTGGCTCCTCCCTCTATGCCCCTCCTCCAGACCTCAGTTAGAGAAACTGTGCCCAGAGGAGACGGACAGTACGAGGAAAGGATTTTTGTTAATCTAAGGGCAAGATACATACCAGCCCACACCATCCACACCGTATAACATGGAATATACGTAGCCAGTTAACAGTATGAAACAAACAGCATCAGTCAAAGACCGATCAAAACTGTAACATAACCCTTATGTAAGCAACAACTATATACAAGTCTGGCAGAAATATGTCCGCACTGGGACGGGCGCCCAGCATCCTCTACGGACTACGAGAAAAAGATTTACCGGTAGGTTTAAAATCTTATTTTCTCTTACATCCTAGAGGATGCTGGGGACTCCGTAAGGACCATGGGGATTATACCAAAGCTCCAAACCGGGCGGGAGAGTGCGGATGGCTCTGCAGCACCGATTGAGCAAACATGAGGTCCTCATCAGCCAGGGTATCAAACTTGTAGAATTTTGCAAAGGTGTTTGAACCCGACCAAGTAGCTGCTCGGCAAAGCTGTAAAGCCGAGACGCCTCGGGCAGCCGCCCAATAAGAGCCCATCTTCCTAGTGGAATGGGCCTTTATCGAATTTGGTAACGGCAATCCAGCCGTAGAATGAGCCTGCTGAATCGTATTACAGATCCAGCGAGCAACACTCTGCTTAGAAGCAGGAGCGCCAACCTTGTTGGCTGCATACAGGACAAACAGTGCCTCTGTTTTCCTAACCCGAACCGTCCTGGCTACGTAAATTTTTAAGGCCCTGACTACATCAAGGAACTTGGAATCCTCCAAGTCTCCCGTAGCCACCGGCACCACCATAGGTTGGTTCATATGAAACGATGAAATCACCTTAGGTAAAAATTGAGGACGAGTCCTCAACTCTGCTCTATCCACATGGAAAATCAGATAGGGGCTTTTGTGAGACAAAGCCGCCAATTCTGACACCCGCCTTGCAGATGCCAAGGCCAACAACATGACCACCTTCCAAGTGAGAAATTTTAATCCAACTGTTTGAAGAGGCTCAAACCAGTGAGATTTTAGGAACTGTAACACCACGTTAAGGTCCCATGGTGCCACTGGGGGCACAAAAGGAGGCTGGATGTGCAGCACTCCCTTTACAAAAGTCTGGACTTCTGGGAGAGAAGCCAATTCCTTCTGAAAGAATATAGATAGGGCCGAAATCTGTACCTTAATGGAGCCTAACTTCAGGCCCATATCCACTCCTGTCTGTAGAAAGTGGAGAAAACGGCCCAAGTGGAAATCTTCCGCAGGAGCATTCTTGGCTACACACCAAGATACATACTTCCTCCAGATACGGTGATAATGTTTCGCCATCACCTCCTTCCTAGCCTTTATCAGAGTAGGGATGACTTCCTCCGGAATACCCATCCCAGCTAGGATTATGTGTTCAACTGCCATGCCGTCAATCGTAACCGCGGTAAGTCTTGGAACACGCAGGGCCCCTGCTGCAACAGGTCCTCCTTGAGAGGAAGAGGCCATGGATCTTCTGTGAGCGTCTCCTGAAGATCTGAATACCAGCCCCTTCGAGGCCAATCTGGAACAATGAGTATTGTCTGCACTCTTTTTCGTCTTATGATTCTCAATACTTTTGAGATGAGAGGAAGTGTAGGGAACACATAGACCGACTGAAAACACCCATGGTGTCACCAGGGCGTCTACCGCTACTTCCTGAGGGTCCCTTGACCTGGCACAACACCTCCGAAGCTTCTTGTTGAGGCATGACGCCATCATGTCTATTTGAGGAAGTCCCCAAAGACTTGATATCTCTGCAAAAACTTCCTGATGAAGTCCCCACTCTCCTGGATGTAGATCGTGTCTGCTGAGGAAGTCTGCTTCCCAGTTGTCCACTCCCAGAATGAAGACTGCTGACAGAGCGCTTACGTGATTTTCCGCCCAGCGAAGAATCCTGGTGGCTTCCGCCACTGCCACTCTGCTCCTTGTCCCGCCTTGGCGGTTTACATGAGCCACGGCTGTGACGTTGTCTGATTGAATCAGAACCGGTAGGTCGCGAAGAAGAGGCTCGCGTCCGTGGTCACCAGAACCCAGTCTTGAATGCCGAACCTTTGACCCTCTAGAAGGTGAGCACTCTGCAGCCACCACAGGAGAGACACCCTGGCCCTGGGGGACAGGCTTGCTTTCTGATGAATTTGAAGATGGGACCCGGACCACCTGTCCAGAAAACCCCACTGAAATGTCCTCGCATGAAACTTGCCAAAGGGGATGGCCTCGTAGGTCGCCACCATTTTTCCCAGTACTCGAGTGCATTGATGGACTGACAATCTTCTAGGCTATAACAGGTCTTTGATCATGTTCTGGAGTTCCTGGGCTCTGTACTACCGGGAGAAAAAACCCTCTGTTTTTCCGTATCCAGAATCATGCCCAAAAAATTACAACCGAGTTGTCGTAACCTGAAAGGATTTGCCCTTATATTCTTTAACCCTCGATGTGATGGCCTCTTAGACGTCTGGAGTATGAACTTTTAGCCACAAGGTACATGCACAACACAAGCAGTAAAAATTCACACTGTTTATTATGAGGTTAACAAAGATATATAAGACAATGCATATGGGTGTAACTGACATTTTGTTACACTCCCATTGGCTCGTTAATAGTTACCAGGCAGAACAGAAAAGGCGGATGTCCATATATGGGTTTTCTACAAGTTTCTCAAACATTTAACAAAGTTTTTGTAACACAGTATATTTGGGTAGAAAGAACAAGTTTCATCTGGTATGGAACTGACCTTGGATGCCAGACCCACACAGGCCTGGTATCTGTATGAGAGACAAAGGCACCTAGCACAGGGCAGCACGCATCCATGCAAACACATAAGAGTTCATATAGCATGTTTTAACCCTTCACTAGGGAAATAGAAATATTCACTTTTATACTGTAACCACCACAAGGAAACTGATCATATAAAAAGTAATATGTACCAAGACAGAAGAGGTAACCCTTCAATCCCCTCTTAGAATCATGATTATTATATGACATGATTCTTGAGTGAGGCTCCTTTCTTGTTCCTCCAGTTCTTGAGATATTGGACATAATCGTCGGGTCCCTCACTATCAGAGGAGGTGACAGGACTGGTGGTTATATCATAATACATCAGGGCCTTATCAATGCCTTTGGAGGTAAGTTTCTTTCCACAGGGAATTACACAATAAACTATAATGCCTACAAGAATTAAAGTTACAAGTATGAATATGCTTATTTGCACAATACCCTGGTGGGAAGGTTTTTAAATTTCTCCCTGTGGTGGTGTTAGATGTATAACAGGTATAGTTTCCAGGATATATGGTTATGGTGCTTCCTGGGTTGGGATTTTTTGACAATATGGGATATTCCCTTTTCCACATTTCGCACTGACTGTCATTTGTTTTGGTGTCATTAAAAAGGCTGAAAAAAAAACAATTTTCCTGTTCTAGGGGTATATTAAGGGGCACTGTACCTAGGTGGGGCCTAGATTTGCCACAGACATAACAGTTGCTTTTATTGTGTTTGTTAGCACTATACTTCATCCATTCCAACCAAAAATTAATGTCAGAGAAACCAGTTTCAATAGCTAGGGTGTCTTCAAAGGTAGGGTTAGTAATAGCCACCATATCTTTAAAAGTGGCAGTATGGGGCTTTAAAGGTTTGTTTTGGGGAGCAATTTTAGGCTGGTATTTTGGGTTTTTTATACATGTCCCACAAATAAAACCTTTGTCTTGCACTATAGTATCCTGCTTGCCACCCCACAGCTTCCCAGGAATTACAATTAGATCCATAATATCTAATGTCATAGTACCATTCGTCAGTAACACAAATATATACTGTCTCAGACATTCCTGATTTCCTCCTGTGTTGTATATAATATTTGTCATCAGCAATTTTGGGGAACATAAAATAGTCAAGGATATATGTGGCTACGTGTGTGTTAGAGGAATTATACCACAAGGTGGGGATCCCATTTGTTTGTGTGATGTCGACTTCACATATTGTGAGGTGAATGAGGGCCAGTAGGGCTATCGAGATAGTCCCCAGGATAGAGATAGGGGGCAGGTTCTTCATCGTTTTCTGTTCTTCTGTCTTCGCTAGGTGGGAGGTCAGGGCTGTCTGCCCCGGTTCGTACCTCACTGGAATCACTTGCTTCCCTCTCTAGGTCTGGTCTAGGAACCTTTTTTACTCGGGATGCATGGATCCAGGTAGGACTTTCCTCTGTCAGGACTGCTGTTCGGGTAACTGCTACGACCTCTGTCTCTGGACCATAGGTGAAGTCTCCTGGGCTCTTGTTCCTGGGGAGCACCTTCACCACGACTCTGTCTCTGACTTTAAAGGGGTGTGTAGGTTCCTGTGGATTCAAAAGGGTTTTTACAAACAACCTCATGTTCAATTTCATTCAGTTTTGTTATCAGGGACCTGACATACTCTTCTCTGATGAGTTCTAGATCTCCTTCCTGTATTACTAGTGGTTTCTTAGCCCAGGGTGTAGGAAAAGGGTCTACCCATTAGTATTTCAAAGGGTGAGTATCCTAGAGTTTTCTGTGGGGTATTCAAGATGCTGGTGTTTAGCTTTATTAGGGTTGTTCCTGAGGCAAGTGATGCATCTGCTAACATACTGGTCCACAAGTGATTTGGCATTAGTAACATAAAAATCATTGGTTAGTAGGAGGAGTGTTGTGGCTTCACCACGGTGACCAACACCACGGCACTGGGCAACGAGCAAAGGGGCACTGGACTGGGGTATACAGGGTTTCCCCTCTTTGCAGATTAATCCTGATTTAGGATTTTTTCTGCAGAATTGGGTAAGTTCAGTCGGAGAGATCAGCATTAGTCGCAGCAGCTTGAAGTTGAGTGAGCAGATGGACGTTGTCAAGGGAGGGACATGCTCTAATGAGTGCAATGAGTTCTGCAGCTTGCGCGGACTGATAAGGTATTGGTAGGGTTTCCAACACAGTATCAGGGAGGGTGACAATGGCATAGCCAGCCTGGTATGTATTGTCATTGGGCCTACTACAGGAGCCGTCAACAAAAACAATGTCTGCGCCTGGTATGGGAACGGGAGACATGTCAAGTCTGGGAGAAGTTTCAGCGTCAATGGAAGCAGCACAGTCATGTAGGTCGGGTGGTTCATCCTCAGGACCTTTCAAGCCTAAAAGGGCATCGAGAATGGGTGCAGGGCCAGAAGAACTAGCAGTGTACTTGATGGTAAGGGTAGGGTTACTCAAAAGGAGTACTTCATATCCACTAAGGCGTTGTGCTGACATGTGCTGTGTGTGTAAGCCTTTAAGTATTGCCAGGACATCATGTGTGGTGTGGAGTACTGTGATGTGGCCTAAAGTGAGGGTAGTGGCCATTTCTGCAACCATTGCACAGGCTGCCAAAGCCCTGAGGCAGGCAGGCATACCTTGCACAGACACTGGCATGACTTTGGGAAAAAAATGCCACGGGGCGCAACTTCCCTCCATGAAACTGTGTGAGCACCCCCGCCATGGTTTTACAATTGTCCCTTGCATATAGATGGAAAGGTAGTACATAATTGGGGAGGCCAAGTGCCGGACTTTTTATCAACATACATTTTAAACTTTCATATGCAGTTAACATTTCTTGTGACCATTGTACAGTTTTAGGTTTGTCCTTCAGTGTGGCTTGTCTCAAAATGTTATCATAATAAGAGCAATCAGAAATCCACTGTCTGCAGTAATTTACCATACCCAGGAAGGACAGTAGTTCCCTCTGGGTAGTTGGGGTGACCAGGCCCAATACAGACTGTATGCGTTGTGGACTGACTTTCCTCTCTCCCTGAGTGAGCACAAAACCTAAGTAATCAACATGCTTTTTACACCATTGCATTTTTATTTTGGACACCTTGTGTCCACATTCACAAAGCCAGTTTAGTAATGAAACACCATCCTCTCGGCAGGCCTCCTCAGTTTTACTACAGAGCAGCAGATCATCTGCATACTGTAGCAGGACTGAACCATGGTGAGGTTGCCAGGGCCCCAATGTGGCCTGGAGACAACAGGTGCGTCAATAATCTGCACCAGGTAAGTTGTTTACCCTCAAAAGAAAAGGCAAAAGTAATTGTGTCTGTGAATCTACAGGTATGCTGAAAAAAAGGCATTCTTCAAATCAATTACAGAGAAGAACGCAGCATCTGCAGGGATTGCAGAAATGAGTGAGTTTACATCTGGAACAATTGGTGCAATTGGGACAATTGGCTGATTGATCGCTCTGAGATTCTGTACAAATCTTATACTGCCATCAGCTTTGGCAACAGGGTTCACAGGAGTACAGTATGGTGATACAATATGTCTGAGAATACCCTGTTGTAAGAATTGCTGTATCATGGGGCGGAGACCTTCTATCTTTTCTGGTGAGAGGGGATACTGCATAGGTCAGAACACAAAACACTGGTTGTTGCACCGCTGTCCACTAAAAAGGGAATTTTACTTCCATTTATAATAAGTGGCAGCAGAGGTGAATATTTTTACTATGACGGGAGAGTTGAATAAAGGCTGGGATATCCTCCTCCGGGCCCCGTCAGTGCGCGGGGTCTTTGGAATGTTCCCTGACTGCGGGGTTGGTTCTGTCTGTCAAAGCGTCTGGAGTTCTGATAGGTATGAGTGAGTGCAGGTTTCTTTTTACATCAAAACACCCTGCAGCCTCTTTCTCATATAAATGTATAGCTGCGTCCTTTGCAAGCTTTGCGCAAATAAGATATACAGCCATCGAGGGTAATGGTGGGCTTGGGACAGTGTTTTACTATTATCTAAACTCTGGGTTATTGGTGCTAGGGATAGAGCTAGTGGACGCACCCTCCAGCAGTGGAGCTGGAGGCAATCCCATTTGGTGTGAAAGGGTTACTGCTGCCAAGAGATCTGTGTCTCCGAGCGCAGGATACATTGGAATGCAAAGGGGGGAGGCGAGAGGGATACAGTTTCTCACTGCTTCGCTTCTGTGCTATTGGGAACTGACATTTTTCTTAAATCTCCATATAGAAAGGGTAATTACTGCCCTCCCGTAGGAATGGGTCCTGTCCTGCTTTCTCTGTCCATCCCGCTAAATTATCCACCCATGGGTTAACTAAGTAATACTCTGAGGTAGAGTTGCGGGCGACATACATCTTGCATGTCTCACCAGGGAGGGGCGGGGGATATGTAGTTTTTTACTCTGACTAGAGCCCATTGTCAGACAGTAATATAAATCAACAGTACAACTTTAAAGGAAAATATCTAAAATTTACAACTCTACTATACATGCATCAGCTAACCAGTTAATTAGTCATTGACAATATCACAATATTATCTGTATAGTGAGAACATGAAATCTTTTGACGCGTACGATACTTACATTCGTACAAGATGTCAGAAAAATACAGCGTTTTAAACAGGAAGCAAGAAAAGTGTTTGAGTAAAGATATCTGGCAGACGAAAACTTACCAGCCGTCTGGACCAAATATAAGAACTTATCTCACTACAAACATACAAGAATATATATAGACGATCAAATCGAGGTATAATCTACGTTACGTATAGACCCCAGGTCTATTTTTTTAAGTATCCCAGATACTGACGTCTTTGGAGAATTGCGCTTGGACCCCGGGTCCTTTCTCAGACGTATCTTTAAGTCCCAGACATTAAAGATTCTATGGTATCCCTGATACCTGTTTTATGCTTTTACATAAAACTTCGTAATATTAAGTCCCGGACTTAAATATTACCTTGTCACGTGTTCCCGGAACACTGACACGGATTCAGCTTCAGTGTATGACCGCAATCCCGCATAGCAAAGACAGACAATAAATTCTCTATCTTTACCATTCAGGGACGATCACTGAATTCCGGACATAGCCCCCAGCTGAAAGGATTTGCCCTTATATTCTTTAACCCTCGATGTGATGGCCTCTTAGACGTCTGGAGTATGAACTTTTAGCCACAAGGTACATGCACAACACAAGCAGTAAAAATTCACACTGTTTATTATGAGGTTAACAAAGATATATAAGACAATGCATATGGGTGTAACTGACATTTTGTTACACTCCCATTGGCTCGTTAATAGTTACCAGGCAGAACAGAAAAGGCGGATGTCCATATATGGGTTTTCTACAAGTTTCTCAAACATTTAACAAAGTTTTTGTAACACAGTATATTTGGGTAGAAAGAACAAGTTTCATCTGGTATGGAACTGACCTTGGATGCCAGACCCACACAGGCCTGGTATCTGTATGAGAGACAAAGGCACCTAGCACAGGGCAGCACGCATCCATGCAAACACATAAGAGTTCATATAGCATGTTTTAACCCTTCACTAGGGAAATAGAAATATTCACTTTTATACTGTAACCACCACAAGGAAACTGATCATATAAAAAGTAATATGTACCAAGACAGAAGAGGTAACCCTTCATAACCCACTGCGACTTTGTCAGATTTAGAATCCAGCTGTGCTGTTGTAGTACTCTCAGGGAGAGAGACACTGTTTTTAATCACTGCTCCCCTGAACTCGCTTTTATCAGGAGATCGTCCAAGTATACGATACTTGTGACCCCTTGTTTGCGCAGGAGAACCATTATTTCCGCCATTACCTTGGTGAAAGTCTCGGGCCCGTAGAAAGCCCAAAGGGCAACGTCTGAAACTGGTAATGACAATCCTGTACAGCGAACCTTAGGTACGCCCGATGAGGAGGATATATGGGGACATGAAGGTATGCATCCTTTATGTCTAGTGACACCATAAAATCCCCCCCCCCCCCCCCCCCCCCCCACTTTCCAGGCTGGATATCCTTGCCTTGAGAGATTCCATCTTGAATCTGAACCTCTTTAAATGTAGGTTTAGGAATTTTAGATTCAGAATCGGTCTGACCGAGCCATCCGGCTCTGGGACCACAAATAGGGCTGAATAAAAACCTTTTCCCTGTTGCTCTAGGGGAACCATGATAAACACTTGCTGTTGACCCAGCTTTAGTATGGCAGCCAAAATTAATTTCCTCTCCGGGGAAGTAGCTGGCAAGGCCGATTTGAAAATCGGTGTGGAACCACCTCTTTGATGGATTTGGTAGAGGCCGGGGAGGACATTTTTCCTGTGAACTAGCCGTAGCCGGTGTTCTATTCCCTCTACCTCTGGTGAGGAAAGAAAGCCACGCCCCCTTCTGAACTTACGCAACCTAAAGGACTGCATCTATTATTAGGGTGTTTCCTTTTGCTGTGGGGGAACATAAGGCAAAAAAGACGACTTACCCGCGGTAGCTGTGAACCAGGTCCGCGAGGCCCTCCCCAAATAAAACTTCACCCTTGCAAGGTAAAGCTTCCATATGACTCTCCGAGTCAGCATCACCTGTCCATTGACGGGTCCGCAGGGACCTACTAGCAGAACCTGCTATGGCCTTAGCCCTTGAACCCAAACACCCAATACCTCTCGCAGCCTCTGTCATATCTAGTGCTGCGTCCTTGATGTGACCTAAGGCCAACCCATACTATCTTTTTCTAGGGTGTCAATGTTAGACGACAAGTTATCAGCCCAAGCTGTAATTGCGCTACCTACCCCTGCCGACGCTACTGCAGGTCTAAATAGGGCTATGGCAGTCGCATAAAATGTATTTTAAGGTAGATTCCTGCCTACTAACCGCAGGATCCTATAGGGCCGCCGTATCAGGGGACGGTAATGCTACCTTCTTGGACCAGGGCGTTAAGGCCTTGTCCATTGTGGGCGAGGATTCCCACCGTAACCGTCCTTTGAGGAGAAAGGATACGCCATAATAATACCCTTGGGAACCTGCAGTCTAATGTCAGGAGTCTCCCAAGCTTTTTTAAATAAAACGGTCAGCTCATGAGATAAGTTAGGTTATTTTTCTTTAAATATGCAGACCCTCGTGTCAGGGACAGAGGAGTCCTCTGAGATATGCAAAACAACGTTTATTACAATAAACCTATATTGAATACTGACGCGACTCATGGGTGCAACCTTGCATCATCCTAGTCGACACTGGAGTCGGAATCCGTGTCGGTATCAGTGTCTGCTAACTGGGCAAAGGGACATTTATGGGACCCTGAAGGGTCCTGGGACACAGTAAAAGCCATGGGTTAATTCCCTGCTTGTCTTTGGACTCTGCTTTGTCCAATCTGTAATAAAGCCACATTATCATTCAAACATTCCACATGTCCACCCAATCTGGTGTCGGCTGTGCCGACGGAGACACCACCACCATCTGCTCTGCTACCTCCCAAGACGAGCCTTCCGCTTCAGACATGTCGACACACACGTACTGACACCCCCACACACACTGGGATAAATAAATATGGGGACTGACCCACAATAAGGCCCTTTGGAGAGACAGAGAGAGAATGCCAGCACACACCCAGCGCCACAATATGCTGAAACCAAGGTCCCAGCCTAGATAGCGCTTTATATATAAAATATATGTACCAACTGCACCAAATAAATGTGCCCCCCCCCCTCGTTTTTGTCCCGTTATTGTTCAGCAGGGGAGAGTCTGGGAGCACTTCTCTGTAGCATGCTGTGGAGAAAAATGGCGCTGGTTAGTGCTGGAGGATCAAGCCCCACCCCCTCGACGGCGGGCTTCGGTCCCGCTCAATTTCTTTATACTGGCGGGGGTTTTATATTATATTGCCTCAGCAGTATCTAATAACTGTGCCAGTGCTGTTCATGAGGTAAAAATTGCTGCCCAGGGCGCCCACCCTGTGCCCTGCACCCGTACAGTGCCTTCTGTGTGTGTGTGTGTGTGTTGGGAGCAATGGCGCGCAGCGTTACCGCTGCGCGGTACCTCAGTGAAGATCTGAAGTCTTCTGCCGCCTTTGAAGTCTTCTGTCTTCTCTTACTCACCCGGCTTCTATCTTCTGGCTCTGTGAGGACGGCGGCGCGGCTCCGGGACGAACGACGAGGATGAGACCTGTGTTCCGACCCTCTGGAGCTAATGGTGTCCAGTAGCCTAAGAAGCAGAGCCTATCAGTTAAGTAGGTCTGCTTCTCTCTCCTCAGTCCCACGATGCAGGGAGCCTGTTGCCAGCAGTGCTCCCTGAAAATAAAAAACCTAACAAAATTCTTTTTTCAGAGAAACTCAGGAGAGCTCCCTGTAATGCACCCTATCTCCTCTGGGCACAGTATCAAACTGAGGTCTGGAGGAGGGGCATAGAGGGAGGAGCCAGTGCACACCAATTCTAAAGTCTTTAGAGTGCCCATGTCTCCTGCGGAGCCCGTCTATACCCCATGGCCCTTACGGAGTCCCCAGCATCCTCTAGGACGTAAGAGAAATGGGGACTCTGCCTGCCGTAATGTGTAAAAATGGGGACTCTGCCTGCCGAAATTTGTAAAAATGGGGACTCTGTCTGCCGTAATGTTAAAAGGGAGCTATGCCTGTCGTAATGTGTAAAAGGGAGCCATGTGGCCACTCCCCTTACAAGTGAAGCCACACCCCTATATTTTTGGTGCGTTCTGGCCCTGGTTTGTATAGGTGGGGGGGGGGGGGCTGATGCTGTTTCTTGCACACAGCGCTAAAATGTCTAGTTACAGCACTGGCCCCAAGTGCCAGATATACATGTCTCCACAGTGCCAGATATGCCCCCAATGCCAGATACACATGTCCACCCAGTGCCAGATATGCCTCCAGAGCCAGATATGCCCCAAGTGCCACAAATCCATGTCCCCACAGTGCCCCCTCCCCATCCCAAGTGCTGCTCACTGCGCAGTCTGTACTGGCGGAGAGAGCAGCATGCGCCTCTCCCGCCCTAGTCTCCGGCGTCGGTCTCACTCTGTTTCCAATTAGGTGCTGGTCCGTGAGTCAATCAAAGCTCGCGGCCCGGCAGCCAATCAGGAGCCTTAGCTGCCGGTCCACGAGCTTTGATTGGCTCATGGACAAGTGCCGTCAGAAAACAAGAAGTGTTCTGGGCTGCGGGTCGGGCAGCGGGAGGTGGGCCGTGGGAGCTGACCAAACCGCATGCGGCGGAAGGAAGAGCCGCGGGTTGGCCACCGCTGCACTAAGGCAAAGGGGCTGATGCACATTTGAGCATATGTCAATATTATGCTGGAATGTGCACTATGGAAGATTCGGAACACAGGTTTGGGCTATGTGATATGCATAACCGGAAGGAGCGTATTCTATGTGGAGGTAACAGAAAATACTGCGAATCTCCAGCACTTAGTATACGGTAACTGCAAGGCCTCACTGATGACAATGACATCTGGTAATCCAGGCATGCACGCAGACTTCATTATAAAAACCAGGAACAGCGCACAAATGTCACACTTAGACCTGCAACAGTAATACTTAATACTCAACACTACATTTGACCCAAAAATGTCATAAACCTGTGGGCCTGGAAGGATATCCAGAAATCATTCACTGCTGGTGAGAGGTTGAGAATCACACCCCAAAATGATCAATAGTATTATACTTTATTCTACCCGTAAAAAGAATAAAAGGCGTGATTGATGGCACTTTACTTGAAACAGAAGAAATGGTGAGACTTTATAACATAGTACACAAGATTCAATGTATCGTATAGAAAATATAATCCACACATAACATACACATGTATCAGCCAGTTGTATAGAATAGCAGAAGTGCACAGACACAAACAGGTTGAAAAACATCCAAATAAAATATTTTATCTGACTAAAAATAAAAATAGCATCACGTTACCCAACGCCACAGGGCATAAGCCAAGCCGCTGGAATAAATCTGAATGCAGCTGGGGACACACTTGTTCAATCTTCAGCAGATCTGACTCCCAACCGACCGGTCTGTTCAACATTGGACAAGTGTGTACTCCCCGCCAACCAACCCACTTCCTCCACAGCGTGCAGGGGACAGCTACGCATTAAGGGGGTTATTCAGAGTTGTTAGCAAACCAAAAAAAGTTAGCAATTGGGAAAAACCATGCTGCACTGCATGTGTGGCAGATGTAACATGTGCAGAGAGAGTAAGGCTAGGTACACACTTGGCGATGTGCACCCGATATATCGGCTGATCCAGTGGATCTGACGATATATATCGTTCACATCATCCAGTGTGTATTCACGATATCGTTAGTAATGCGTGCTCCCGCGGGTCATTAGCGATGTTTGATATCTTTCATTTTCACCTTAAAATCTAAAGATATTGTACAATACTGGATGTGGCCGAGTGCTGCCATCCAGTATAGCAAACAATATAATTTGCGGGGGGAAATCTTGCACGATGCCGCAAGTGTGTACCCAGCCTTAGATTTGGGTGGGTTATATTGTTTCTGTGCAGGGTAAAGCCCTCACCCACTCCTCTCCCATCTACATATCTGACCTTATCTCCCTTTACATTCCCACACGTCCTCTTCGCTCTGCTAATGCACGACGACTTTCCTGCCTACGGATCACCTTCTCCCACTCCTACCTCCAAGATTTTTCACGTGCTGCACCACTTCTCTGGAATTCCCTACCTCTCCCCCTCAGACTCTCCACCTCTCTACAAAACTTCAAACGGGCTCTCAAGACCCACTTCTTCACCAAACGTAGCCAAATCTCATCCTAACCCTCTGTCCCACGTTCTCTATGTACCCCATCTGTGTCACCCCTGTCTGTCTACCCCTCCCCTTTAGAATGTAAGCTCTCACGAGCAGGGCCCTCTTCCCTCATGTCCTTTCTTACTTTAATAATCTTCAACTGCATCAACTCCAGCAGTCTTCTGCCACCTGATACTTATTCCAGTGTCATCTGCTGATGTAGCTATGTTTATTTACCCTGTACTTGTCCTATATTGTCGTCAACTGTAAGTTGCTGTTTTCCTGTTTGATTATTTATGTACTCTGTAATTGGGCGCTGCGGAACCCTTGTGGCGCCATATAAATAAAGGATAATAAAAAATACCGGCTGCTTTATTCTTACACTGTCATTTAGATTTCAGTTTGAACACACCCCACCCAAACCTAACTCTCTCTGCACATGTTACATATGCCCCACCTGCAGTGCACATGGTTTTGCCCAATTGCTAACTTTTTTAGTTTGCCAACAACTCTGAATAAACCCCATAATACTAAAAGCGCTCTTAAGAAAGTCGTGCTACACTGTCACCAAATAGGTTTTCGTCCCAGCTGTAGCTACAAGACAAGATGAAGATAACGCTGAAAAGCAACAACAAAGTGGACATAAATCAGCAAAGCGGAGAACATGACAGCACCTAATAATATTACACTGGGATAAATGTTTAAACAAAGCTGTATATGGACTTTGTGCTTTTCCCGCCAACTGTGATCAGACAAGATAATAAAATTGCTGCAGTTTCTTGTAGATTTACTGGAAGACGCTGGGCCCCGGGTCCCTCTGATTTCTCCTTTCCACCCCGGCTTTCTCCGTGCCAGTTGTTAATTTTCTCCTGTGACATTAATGTCATTTCCGATGCATTCACTGCGTATAATTGAGTAGGTTCGCTACATGAATATGTTGTTCTCACTGTCCCGTTTATTCTGCTGTCAGCATTTACTGACAGTCTAATCTCGCTTAAAGAAATAGCTGCTGAGGTATTGGCGTCTGATCCGGATATTTGCCTGGCAATTAAAGGGGGATCTCACCCTCCGGTCAGATCTAACAGAAAAGGACATCACCTTCGTTTCGCCTCTGGAAAACCTCTGAGCATGCAGCGACAAGTTCAGCTCATCAATATTCCGAGCACAGTGGGAAAAAAACTGCCATAACTAGGGAACTATGAAATAATGTAATGCAATATTGATTATTTTATGGTATGATTATGTGTAATTACATCTCTCAAATTTTATTTTAATGTTACATTCCACTACTTTTAGCTGTTTAAAATTACCCAAAACATCTCAGTTTAATGGAATGAATATGGCATCAATTTTAATGTGAAACACTCTTTTTTCTGGTAAAGCATGACCCTTACAGACAGCCGTCATAAATTACATAGGCTTCTCTCCATAAAAGACATGAATGAGGAATATTTCCCTTACGGAGGAGAAAGGCTGGAAGGAAAAGGGATATCAGGTGCTGTTTCAGTATAAGGAAAGTGGGTGGAGGGGCCGAAGTGACGCCGTATATACGGCTCCCACCTCTATTTACCCCCTAAGGATTTCTTGGAGGTGAGAATTTTAAAGTAGTTAAATATGATCAAGATAAATATATTATATTCCTATACTAAGGGGGTCATTCCGAGTTGATCGCTCGCTAGCAGTTTTTAGCAGCCGTGCAAACGCTAGGCCGCCGCCCACTGGGAGTGTATTTTAGCTTAGAAGTGCGAACGAAAGGATCGCAGAGCGGCTACAAAGTTTTTTTGTGCAGTTTCAGAGTAGCTCAAAACCTACTCAGCGCTTGCGATCACTTCAGACTGTTCAGTTCCTGTTTTGACGTCACAAACACGCCCTGTGTTCGGCCAGCCACGCCTGCATTTTTCTGAACACTCCCTGAAAACGGTCAGTTGACACCCAGAAATGCCCACTTCCTGTCAATCACTCTGCAGCCAGCAGTGCGACTGAAAAGCTTTGCTACACCTTGTGTGAAACTACATTGGCCGTTGTGAAAGTACGTCGCGCACTTGCAATGCGCCGCATACACATGCTCAGAAGTGCCTTTTTTTGCATCATCGCTGCACAGCAAACATTTTCAGCTAGCGACCAACTCGGAATGACCCCCTAAGTGCCACCATATTCTACAATGGTAGACATACCAGTATATATCTTGTGTGTGTATATATATATATAAATGTTTCCTTAACCCTTGCATTGCACTGCTGCACTATTACATTAACCCAGTGGTTCTTAAACTGTGTGCCTAGGCGCCCTGGGGTGCCTCGGCACACTTGGAGGTGGGCCCTGGGTTGGTGGTCTAGAACCAATTCAAATTATTTACCACCAACGTAATAGACAAAACCAGTGCTTGTGGTTTCCAGTCATAAAATATGTGGACGGACAGAAGTGAATCCTGTCCCTCACTACATAACTGAACCAAAGGGGCCGATTCAATTGTTTTACACCACGGTTACCACCAGGGGCTGCAAAACAGAGCAATTCAATTGTTGCTCCGTTTAGGTGCCCAATAGCTCACATTTTTTCTCGCAGCCTCCTGAGGTGCGAGAAAAAAATGTGTGGAAACTCTGCACTTAGGGTGTCCAAAGCAGGGAGTTTAGATGAGTTTATCCGTTTTAGGCTGACATGGGTGCGACATGCGCAATGTGCATGGGCGCCCAAACACAACTGAATTGTGACAATTGTTTGGGCATCTAAAAAGTCCTGCATAGATGCCCAAAACAATTGAATCGGCCCCTAAGGATGACATACTGTATAAACATAATTTACTTAATTTCATATTTTTTTCTGAATAAAACATTTTTGGTCTTGGGGTGCGGTGAACATTTTTTTTAGATACTCCAGGGCGCCGTGAATTAAAAAAAGTTTGGGAAGTACTGCATTAACCACTGGATTTCCCAGGCAGGTCAGAGCTGGGACAAAACCTGCCACAAGACACATGTATAATATAAGGTGATTTTAGTAGAAGCGCTCTGTCCATAGGTGATTGTTACTGAGCACTCAGCATGCTACGTGACCAGTATGAACATACTGCGCAACAGCCAGGAGAAGTTATTATCATAAGACTTACTATTCTGATATTTCTCTGTCTTTGATCTGTCTCCTTCCCTACCTGTTGGCATTTCCCGTATGATGCCAGTGGCTCCACTATACAAATGGGAATGATGAAACCAATACAAGAGAAATGACAATGATTAAGAAGTCCTGTCACTGTGACTCGCAGTGGAGGCATCTTGTGTAACACAGTCATCACTGTAAGTGCCTATTGCAAGGTGTAAAGTCTGGACAGCGAGTGTAAGCGGGAACAGCTAATACAATACCATACCCTCCGACATTTTACACTCAAACACTGGTACAAATTAGGGAAAGGGGCGTGGCCCCAGGTAAAGGAGGCGTGATCATGTCCCCTTTCCTATACTTTGTAAAGTTAGTGAGTCAAAAATTGGTACAAGGCCCCTTTTTGGCTGGTACAGACCATAAAAAAACGGTACTGCCAAAAAGGCAATATATACAGCACAAACAATAATACATGGACTCTACAACCAGTAACGGTCAGTCATGAAGCACAGAGTAGAGCAAGCACAGGTTTGCTGCTCAGTCCCCCTCATTTTGCAAGAGCAGTGTCACCCCCCCCCCACATATATATATATATATACTGTACAATCACCGACACATATGCAAATAGGCACAAGTCCATGTTGTAAATCACTGTATTTGGATAAAAGGTTAGGGTTGCCCTGAGAGCTCTGGTTAGGGCTAAATTGGATGGAGGTTTGGGTTTTCCCAATCTGCGGGCCTATTACCAAGCTGCTCAACTTGCGCATTTGTCTAATTGGATTCTCAGTAGGGATAGTCCCACGTTTGAGAGATTCTTTGCCGAGTATGTGGGGTCTCACTTCTCCCCTGTCCAGTTCCTTCTCTCTGCCTCTTCTACTGCTGGTCTTCCTCCTTTACTCCGTCAGTCGCTACTTGTGTGGCGTCAAACTCACTCCTACTATGCATGGCGAGGTACAGATTCTGACACGCCACTTTGGTTTAACCCAGCGTATAGGGAGTTATTGCAGCTCTCACAGGACAACATATGGATTGGGGCGGGCCTTACCACAGTTTCTGTATGATAACGGTGTTTTTAAATCTTTCACACAACTGCGGGAGGAGCTTGAAATATCCAATAGATCCTTCTATCGCTATCTACAGCTCCGCCATGCGGTGCAGGCACAGTTTGGGGCCTCGCCTGCGTCCATTTCCGATTCCCCGATTAAAGACATGGTTATGAATTTGGGTACAAGTCACCAAGTTTCCACTTTATATGTTAGTCTTAATGCCCACATCTGCCCGAATATATTTGACCAACTTAAACTTAAGTTGGAGCAAGACATTGGCCCACTTACAGATGACCAATGGCTCCAGGTGTTGTGCTCTCTTAAATATACTACTCAGTGTGTCAAGTACCAACAGGTTTATTTCTTTGTTCTACATAGGACGTATAGAACTCCAGTTTCTTTATGTAAAGCAGGTCTACGGCCTGATACTACCTGCCCAAGATGTGGTGCCCCTGAAGCTACCTTTTGGCATCTACTATGGCTGTGCCCCACTGTGTATGCCTTTTGGGAAGGAGTCTGGTCGGACATTCTACTTACTGAACCTACGCTGCCCCATACACTGTGTATGTTTGCGCTAGACTTAGAGGAATCCTACTGCCCGACATTGTACAAATATGTTCTTTGCCTGACTACCTTAGCTAAGGTGATTATAGCGCGTAACTGGTTTGCTACTTCTTCCCCTAATGTGTACAACTGGCGAGCCCTAGTAAATGAGGTGTCAGGACACGAGAGGTTTACACATAGGTCTAGAGGGACCCTACCCCATTACCTCAGCAAGTGGGATAGGTGGAATACATCCCGTCTGGCTGCAGCTGGGGCACTATTCTCTAACTGATTGAGGTTTAGTATGTGAATTTGCGACATTGCCGTGACACTTATTATCTCTATCTATGTGACACTGTGACACACATTGCATTATTTGCTGTATTTTTCCTGTACCTTTTTCTTTTTTTTTTTGTTTTGTTTGGTGTTTGGTTTTGTTCTGTATTTAATGTTTTTTGTTTTTCTCTGTAAAACTTCAATAAAAAATTACACAAGTTAAATAAATAAAGGTTAAAGAGGAAACATGTTCAATTTTAATTTGCTAGAGACACACATTCCTGGTTCCAGCAATGTGATTCAGAGCTCTGGCTTGTGAAGTGAGACATACTGAGTTCTGAGGGGGGACATAGAGATATACACATGGCTGACTATGGGGGAGGAGCACATGGAGACACTGAGGTCTGAGGGGGTACTAAGGGGGAGGAGCACATGGAGACACTGAGGTCTGAGGGGGTACTAAGGTGGAGGAGCACATGGAGACACTGTGGTCTGAGGGGGTACTAAGAGGGAGGAGCACATAGAGACACTGAGGTCTGAGGGGGTACAAAGGGGGAGGAGCACATGGAGACACTGAGGTCTGAGAGGGTACTAAGGTGGAGGAGCACATGGAGACACTGTGGTCTGAGGGGGTACTAAGGTGGAGGAGCACATGGAGACACTGAGGGGGTACTAAGGGGGAGGAGCACATGGAGACACTGAGGTCTGAGAGGGTACTAAGGTGGAGGAGCACATGGAGACACTGAGGTCTGAGGGGGTACAAAGGGGGAGGAGCACATGGAGACACTGAGGTCTGAGGGGGTACTAAGGGGGAGGAGCACATGGAGACACTGTGGTCTGAGAGGGTACTAAGGTGGAGGAGCACATGGAGACACTGTGGTCTGAGAGGGTACTAAGGGGGAGGAGCACATGGAGACACTGAGGTCTGAGGGGGTACTAAGGTGGAGGAGCACATGGAGACACTGTGGTCTAAGGGGGTACTAAGAGGGAGGAGCACATAGAGACACTGAGGTCTGAGGGGGTACAAAGGGGGAGGAGCACATGGAGACACTGAGGTCTGAGAGGGTACTAAGGTGGAGGAGCACATGGAGACACTGTGGTCTGAGGGGGTACTAAGGTGGAGGAGCACATGGAGACACTGAGGGGGTACTAAGGGGGAGGAGCACATGGAGACACTGAGGTCTGAGAGGGTACTAAGGTGGAGGAGCACATGGAGACACTGAGGTCTGAGGGGGTACAAAGGGGGAGGAGCACATGGAGACACTGAGGTCTGAGAGGGTACTAAGGTGGAGGAGCACATGGAGACACTGTGGTCTGAGGGGGTACTAAGGTGGAGGAGCACATGGAGACACTGAGGGGGTACTAAGGGGGAGGAACACATGGAGACACTGAGGTCTGAGAGGGTACTAAGGTGGAGGAGCACATGGAGACACTGAGATCTGAGAGGGTACTAAGGTGGAGGAGCACATGGAGACACTGAGATCTGAGAGGGTACTAAGGTGGAGGAGCACATGGAGACACTGAGATCTGAGAGGGTACTAGGGTGGAGGAGCACATGGAGACACTGAGATCTGAGAGGGTACTAAGGTGGAGGAGCACATGGAGACACTGAGATCTGAGAGGGTACTAAGGGGGAAGAGCACATGGAGACACTGAGGTCTGAGGGGGTACTAAGGTGGAGGAGCACATGGAGACACTGACGTCTGAGAGGGTACTAAGGTGGAGGAGCACATGGAGACACTGTGGTCTGAGAGGGTACTAAGGGGGAGGAGCACATGGAGACACTGAGGTCTGAGGGGGTACTAAGGTGGAGGAGCACATGGAGACACTGTGGTCTGAGGGGGTACTAAGAGGGAGGAGCACATGGAGACACTGAGGTCTGAGGGGGTACTAAGGTGGAGGAGCACATGGAGACACTGTGGTCTGAGAGGGTACTAAGGTGGAGGAGCACATGGAGACACTGAGGTCTGAGGGGGTACAAAGGGGGAGGAGCACATGGAGACACTGAGGTCTGAGAGGGTACTAAGGTGGAGGAGCACATGGAGACACTGTGGTCTGAGGGGGTACTAAGGTGGAGGAGCACATGGAGACACTGAGGGGGTACTAAGGGGGAGGAGCACATGGAGACACTGAGGTCTGAGGGGGTACTAAGGTGGAGGAGCAGATGGAGACACTGACGTCTGAGAGGGTACTAAGGTGGAGGAGCACATGGAGACACTGTGGTCTGAGAGGGTACTAAGGTGGAGGAGCACATGGAGACACTGAGGTCTGAGGGGGTACTAAGGGGGAGGAGCACATGGAGACACTGAGGTCTGAGGGGGTACTAAGGTGGAGGAGCACATGGAGACACTGTGGTCTGAGAGGGTACTAAGGTGGAGGAGCACATGGAGACACTGAGGTCTGAGGGGGTACAAAGGGGGAGGAGCACATGGAGACACTGAGGTCTGAGAGGGTACTAAGGTGGAGGAGCACATGGAGACACTGTGGTCTGAGGGGGTACTAAGGTGGAGGAGCACATGGAGACACTGAGGGGGTACTTAGGGGGAGGAGCACATGGAGACACTGATGTCTGAGAGGGTACTAAGGTGGAGGAGCACATGGAGACACTGAGGTCTGAGGGGGTACAAAGGGGGAGGAGCACATGGAGACACTGAGGTCTGAGAGGGTACTAAGGTGGAGGAGCACATGGAGACACTGTGTTCTGAGGGGGTACTAAGGTGGAGGAGCACATGGACACACTGAGGGGGTACTAAGGGGGAGGAGCACATGGAGACACTGAGGTCTGAGAGGGTACTAAGGTGGAGGAGCACATGGAGACACTGAGGTCTGAGGGGGTACTAAGGGTGAGGAGCACATGGAGACACTGAGATCTGAGAGGGTACTAAGAGGGAGGAGCACATGGAGACACAGAGATCTGAGAGGGTACTAAGGTGGAGGAGCACATGGAGACACTGAGATCTGAGAGGGTACTAAGGGGGAAGAGCACATGGAGACACTGAGGTCTGAGGGAGTACTAAGGTGGAGGAGCACATGGAGACAGCGAGGTCTGAGAGGGTACTAAGGGGGAGGTGCACATGGAGACACTGAGGTCTGAGAGGGTACTAAGGGGGAAGAGCACATGGAGACACTGAGGTCTGAGAGGGTACTAAGAGGGAGGAGCACATGGAGACACTGAGGTCTGAGAGGGTACTAAGGGGGAAGAGCACATGGAGACACTGAGGTCTGAGAGGGTACTAAGAGGGAAGAGCACATGGAGACACTGAGGTCTGAGAGGGTACTAAGGTGGAGGAGCACATGGAGACACTGAGGTCTGAGAGGGTACTAAGGGGGAAGAGCACATGGAGACACTGAGGTCTGAGGGGGTACTAAGGTGGAGGAGCACATGGAGACACTGAGGTCTGAGAGGGTACTAAGGTGGAGGAGCACATGGAGACACTGAGATCTGAGAGGGTACTAAGATGGAGGAGCACATGAAGACACTGTGGTCTGAGAG
The DNA here is from genome assembly GCF_028390025.1 of Pseudophryne corroboree. Classification (NCBI taxonomy): domain Eukaryota; kingdom Metazoa; phylum Chordata; class Amphibia; order Anura; family Myobatrachidae; genus Pseudophryne; species Pseudophryne corroboree. The sequence goes on from NC_086453.1 coordinate 384,236,041, forward strand.
GGTACTAAGGTGGAGGAGCACATGGAGACACTGAGGTCTGAGGGGGTACTAAGGGGGAGGAGCACATGGAGACACTGAGGTCTGAGGGGGTACTAAGGTGGAGGAGCACATGGAGACACTGAGGTCTGAGGGGGTACTAAGGGGGAGGAGCACATGGAGACACTGAGGTCTGAGGGAGTACTAAGGTGGAGGAGCACATGGAGACACTGAGGTCTGAGGGGGTACAAAGGGGGAGGAGCACATGGAGACACTGAGGTCTGAGAGGGTATTAAGGTGGAGGAGCACATGGAGACACTGTGGTCTGAGGGGGTACTAAGGTGGAGGAGCACATGGAGACACTGAGGTCTGAGGGGGTACTAAGGTGGAGGAGCACATGGAGACACTGTGGTCTGAGAGGGTACTAAGGTGGAGGAGCACATGGAGACACTGAGGTCTGAGGGGGTACTAAGAGGGAGGAGCACATGGAGACACTGAGATCTGAGAGGGTACTAAGGTGGAGGAGCACATGGAGACACTGAGGTCTGAAGGGGTACTAAGGTGGAGGAGCACATGGAGACAGCGAGGTCTGAGAGGGTACTAAGGGGGAGGAGCACATGGAGACACTGAGGTCTGAAGGGGTACTAAGGTGGAGGAGCACATGGAGACAGCGAGGTCTGAGAGGGTACTAAGGGGGAGGTGCACATGGAGACACTGAGGTCTGAGAGGGTACTAAGAGGGAGGAGCACATGGAGACACTGAGGTCTGAGGGGGTACTAAGAGGGAGGAGCACATGGAGACACTGAGATCTGAGAGGGTACTAAGGTGGAGGAGCACATGGAGACACAGAGATCTGAGAGGGTACTAAGGTGGAGGAGCACATGGAGACACTGAGATCTGAGAGGGTACTAAGGGGGAAGAGCACATGGAGACACTGAGGTCTGAGGGAGTACTAAGGTGGAGGAGCACATGGAGACAGCGAGGTCTGAGAGGGTACTAAGGGGGAGGTGCACATGGAGACACTGAGGTCTGAGAGGGTACTAAGGGGGAAGAGCACATGGAGACACTGAGGTCTGAGAGGGTACTAAGAGGGAGGAGCACATGGAGACACTGAGGTCTGAGAGGGTACTAAGGGGGAAGAGCACATGGAGACACTGAGGTCTGAGAGGGTACTAAGAGGGAAGAGCACATGGAGACACTGAGGTCTGAGAGGGTACTAAGGTGGAGGAGCACATGGAGACACTGAGATCTGAGAGGGTACTAAGGGGGAAGAGCACATGGAGACACTGAGGTCTGAGGGGGTACTAAGGTGGAGGAGCACATGGAGACACTGAGGTCTGAGAGGGTACTAAGGTGGAGGAGCACATGGAGACACTGAGATCTGAGAGGGTACTAAGATGGAGGAGCACATGGAGACACTGTGGTCTGAGAGGGTACTAAGGTGGAGGAGCACATGGAGACACTGAGGTCTGAGGGGGTACTAAGGGGGAGGAGCACATGGAGACACTGAGGTCTGAGGGTTACTAAGGTGGAGGAGCACATGGAGACACTGAGGTCTGAGGGGGTACTAAGGGGGAGGAGCACATGGAGACACTGAGGTCTGAGGGAGTACTAAGGTGGAGGAGCACATGGAGACACTGAGGTCTGAGGGGGTACAAAGGGGGAGGAGCACATGGAGACACTGAGGTCTGAGAGGGTATTAAGGTGGAGGAGCACATGGAGACACTGTGGTCTGAGGGGGTACTAAGGTGGAGGAGCACATGGAGACACTGAGGGGGTACTAAGGGGGAGGAGCACATGGAGACACTGAGGTCTGAGAGGGTACTAAGGTGGAGGAGCACATGGGGACACTGTGGTCTGAGAGGGTACTAAGGTGGAGGAGCACATGGAGACACTGAGGTCTGAGGGGGTACTAAGGTGGAGGAGCACATGGAGACACTGAGATCTGAGAGGGTACTAAGGGGGAGGAGCACATGGAGACACTGAGATCTGAGAGGGTACTAAGAGGGAGGAGCACATGGAGACACTGAGATCTGAGAGGGTACTAAGGTGGAGGAGCACATGGAGACACTGAGGTCTGAAGGGGTACTAAGGTGGAGGAGCACATGGAGACAGCGAGGTCTGAGAGGGTACTAAGGGGGAGGTGCACATGGAGACACTGAGGTCTGAGAGGGTACTAAGGGGGAAGAGCACATGGAGACACTGAGGTCTGAGAGGGTACTAAGGGGGAAGAGCACATGGAGACACTGAGGTCTGAGAGGGTACTAAGAGGGAGGAGCACATGGAGACAGTGAGGTCTGAGAGGGTACTAAGGTGGAGGAGCACATGGAGACACTGAGGTCTGAGAGGGTACTAAGGGGGAAGAGCACATGGAGACACTGAGGTCTGAGGGGGTACTAAGGTGGAGGAGCACATGGAGACACTGAGGTCTGAGAGGGTACTAAGGGGGAAGAGCACATGGAGACACTGAGGTCTGAGGGGGTACTAAGGTGGAGGAGCACATGGAGACACTGAGGTCTGAGAGGGTACTAAGGGGGAAGAGCACATGGAGACACTGAGGTCTGAGGGGGTACTAAGGTGGAGGAGCACATGGAGACACTGTGGTCTGAGAGGGTACTAAGGGGGAAGAGCACATGGAGACAGTGAGGTCTGAGAGGGTACTAAGGGGGAGGAGCACATGGAGACACTGACTGAGATCTGAGAGGGTACTAAGGGGGAGGAGCACATGGAGACACTGACTGAGGTCTGAGGGTGTACTAAGAGGGAGGAGCACATGGAGACACTGACTGAGGTCTGAGGGGGTACTCAGGTGGAGGAGCACATGGAGACACTGAGGTCTGAGAGGGTACTAAGGGGGAAGAGCACATGGAGACAATGAGGTCTGAGGGGGTACTAAGGTGGAGGAGCACATGGAGACACTGCGGTCTGAGAGGGTACTAAGGGGGAAGACCACATGGAGACACTGAGGTCTGAGGGGGTACTAAGGTGGAGGAGCACATGGAGACACTGAGGTCTGAGAGGGTACTAAGGGGGAAGAGCACATGGAGACACTGAGGTCTGAGGGGGTACTAAGGTGGAGGAGCACATGGAGACACTGTGGTCTGAGGGAGTACTAAGGTGGAGGAGCACATGGAGACACTGAGGTCTGAGAGGGTACTAAGGGGGAAGAGCACATGGAGACAGTGAGGTCTGAGAGGGTACTAAGGGGGAGGAGCACATGGAGACACTGAGGTCTGAGAGGGTACTAAGGGGGAGGAGCACATGGAGACACTGACTGAGGTCTGAGGGTGTACTAAGAGGGAGGAGCACATGGAGACACTGACTGAGGTCTGAGGGGGTACTAAGGTGGAGGAGCACATGGAGACACTGAGGTCTGAGAGGGTACTAAGGGGGAAGAGCACATGGAGACACTGAGGTCTGAGGGGGTACTAAGGTGGAGGAGCACATGGAGACACTGAGGTCTGAGAGGGTACTAAGGGGGAAGAGCACATGGAGACACTGAGGTCTGAGGGGGTACTAAGGTGGAGGAGCACATGGAGACACTGAGGTCTGAGAGGGTACTAAGGGGGAAGAGCACATGGAGACACTGAGGTCTGAGGGGGTACTAAGGTGGAGGAGCACATGGAGACACTGAGGTCTGAGAGGTTACTAAGGGGGAGGAGCACATGGAGACACTGAGGTCTGAGAGGGTACTAAGGTGGAGGAGCACATGGAGACACTGAGGTCTGAGAGGGTACTAAGGGGGAGGAGCACATGGAGACACTGAGGTCTGAGAGGGTACTAAGGGGGAGGAGCACATGGAGACACTGACTGAGGTCTGAGGGTATACTAAGGGGGAGGAGCACATGGATACACTGAGGTCTGAAGGGGTACATGGAGACTTACACGCGGCTACAGAGAAGGAGCACATGGAGACACTGAGGTATGAGAGGGTACTATGGGGGAGAAGCACATGGAGACATTGAGGTCTGAAGGGGGACATGGAGACTTACACACGGCTATGGGGGAGGAGCACATGGAGACACTGAGGTCTGAGAGGGTACTAAGAGGGAGAAGCACATGGAGACACTGAGGTCTGAGGGAGGACATGGAGACATACACACGGCTGACTAAGGGGGAGGAGCACATGGAGACACTGAGGTAGGACATGGAGATATACACACGGCTGACTAAGGGGGGAGGAGCACATGGAGATACTGAGGTCTGGAGGGGGACATGGAGACTTGCACGTGGCTAAGGGGGAGGAGCACATGGAGACACTGAGGTCTGAGGGGGTACTAAGGGGGAGGAGCACATGGAGACACTGAGGTCTGAGGGGGCGAGCACATGGAGACACTGAGGTCTGAGGGGAGGAGCACATGGAGACACTGAGGTCTGAGGGGGCGAGCACATGGAGACACTGAGGTCTGAGGGGGCGAGCACATGGAGACACTGAGGTCTGAGGGGGGACACTGAGACATACAGTGGTGTATCTATAATGGGTGCAGTGCATACAACCATCCAGGGTCCAGGAGGAGCATGGGTCTGTTGCTGAGAGGGACATTGTGCCCTTCGCATCGCTCCTGAGGATGGCGGATACACGGGACTAATAAACACATAATTGCAAAGCTGACATCAGGTCCTTAATGTTGTACTTCTCTCCGCAGAACCCTACTAGGAGGAGCATACGCTCAATAGAGTAAGAAACCTTCCTGCATATCTGCCCCTTCCAACCATGGAACACATCCCACTATAGTCACTGCAGTACGGACACCTCGGTAACTACAGTATACGGCCCCTACACTTAGTTTTCATGTGAAAATCCCAATCTATTAACCTGAGAAGCCAAAGTGAGTAGAGAGAGGTAAAGTGTTCTGATGTGACAGCAGATGCTCATATGGCACAAGGAAATAACCCTCAGAAGTGACATAAAGGTGCTACAGAGTGATACTGCAACGAGAGGGACTTCCAGACCAGCTCCAGTCAGCACGCCACAAAGTCCTCTTCACACGGGACATAACATGGCCCCTTTACCCAGTTACACACTGGTGGGGGTGTGATGCACAGGACAAGCATGCTAGAGATGGAGTAAACATTCCGTGTTGCGCATGTACAGATGGGTCCACGTTTATCTTGACCTTTAATAGGATTAATTGAGCCAGGTCAATCAGACTTAATCCCTTGATGTATTGTTCTGTTTTGTATTGCAGCTGAGAACAATAGATGACAGGCTTATGGCCCTCATTCCGAGTTGTTCGCTCGCTAGCTGCTTTTCGCAGCAGTACACACGCTAAGCCACCGCCCTCTGGGAGTGTATCTTAGCTTAGCAGAAGTGCGAACAAAGTATTCGCAATATAGCGAAAAGATTTTACTTAGCAGTTTCTGAGTAGCTCGAGACTTACTCTGCCACTGCGATCAGTTCAGTGCTTGTGGTTCCTGGTTTGACGTCACAAACACACCCAGCGTTCGCCCAGACACTCCTCCGTTTCTCCAGCCACTCCCGCGTTTTTCCCAGAAACGGCAGCGTTTTTTTCACACACTCCCATAAAACGGCCAGTTTCCGCCCAGAAACACCCACTTCCTGTCAATCACACTACGATCACCAGAACGAAGAAATTTCTTCGTTAAGCCGTGAGTAAAATAACAAACTCCGTGGCAAATTTACTTGGCGCAGTCGCAGTGCGAACATTGCGCATGCGCAGTTTGTGGAAAATCGCTGCGATGCGAAGAAAAAGAACGAGCGAACAACTCGGAATGAGGGCCTACGGCCCTCATTCCGAGTTGTTCGCTCGCTAGCTATTTTTAGCAGAAATGCAAACACAAAGCCGCCGCCCTCTGGGAGTGTATTTTAGCATAGCAGAATTGCTAACGAAAGATTAGCAATTCTGCTAATATTGGCCCTCATTCCGAGTTGATCGGTCGCAAGGCGAATTTAGCAGAGTTACACACGCTAAGCCGCCGCCTACTGGGAGTGAATCTTAGCTTCTTAAAATTGCGACCGATGTATTCGCAATATTGCGATTACTAACTACTTAGCAGTTTCAGAGTAGCTCCAGACTTACTCTGCCTGTGCGATCAGTTCAGTGCTTGTCGTTCCTGGTTGACGTCACAAACACACCCAGCGTTCGCCCAGACACTCCCACCGTTTCCCCGGCCACTCCTGCGTTTTTTCCGGAAACGGTAGCGTTTTCAGCCACACGCCCCTGAAACGCTGTGTTTCCGCCCAGTAACACCCATTTCCTGTCAATCACATTACGATCGCCGGAGCGAAGAAAAAGCCGTGAGTAAAAATACTTTCTTCATAGTAAAGTTACTTGGCGCAGTCGCAGTGCGAACATTGCGCATGCGTACTAAGCGGATTTTCACTGCGATGCGATGAAAAATACCGAGCGAACAACTCGGAATGAGGGCCATTAGCAGAATTGCTAACGAAAGCAATTTCCTTGCAGTTTCTGAGTAGCTCCAGACCTCCTAGATTGTGATCACCTCGGTCCGTTTAGCTTCTGGTTTGACGTCACAAACACGCCCAGCATTCGAACAGCCACTCCTCCGTTTCTCCAGACACTCCTGCGTTTTTACCTAGCACGTCTGCGTTTTTTAGCCCACTCCCTGAAAACGGCAAGTTTCCGCCCAGAAACTCCCACTGTCTGTCACTCAGCAGAGCGATTGAAAAGCTTTGTTCGCCTGTGAGTTTAAAATAGCATAGTTTTGTGTAAATTTGCTTAGTGTGTGCGCCCTGAGATGCATACGCATGCGCAGAACTGCCGGATTTTAGCCTATTAGCAATTCTGCTAAAATTAGCAGCGAGCGAACAACTCGGAATGAGGGCCTATGTTAATAAACCATGGTGTGCCTAGGCGCAGCAAAGAAGTCAAGATAAATGTGGACCCATCTGTGGCCCTCATTCCGAGTTGTTCGCTCTGTAATTTTCTTCGCATCGCAGCGATTTTCCGCTAATTGCGCATGCGCAATGTTCGCACTGCGACTGCGCCAAGTAAATTTGCTAAGAAGTTTGGTATTTTACTCACGGCATTACGAGTTTTTTTCTTCGTTCTGGTGATCGTAGTGTGATTGACAGGAAGTGGGTGTTTCTGGGCAGAAACAGGCCGTTTTATGGGAGTGTGTGAAAAAACGCTGCCGTTTCTGGGAAAAACGCGGGAGTGGCTGGAGAAACGGGGGAGTGTCTGGGCGAACGCTGGGTGTGTTTGTGACGTCAAACCAGGAACGACAAGCACTGAACTGATCGCAGTGGCAGAGTAAGTATTGAGCTACTCAGAAACTGCACAGAAAAATCTTTTCGCAATATTGCGAATACTTCGTTCGCAATTCTGCTAAGCTAAGATACACTCCCAGAGGGCGGCGGCTTAGCGTGTGTACTGCTGCGAAAAGCGGCTAGCGAGCGAACAACTCGGAAGGAGGGCCTGTATGTCTGCGTACACTTGGGGCATGGTTTGTGCTTTATAACCATAAACGGTATCTGTACATGATACGGTGCTGAATTATTTCCATTTTGAACATTTAGGGTCTTTATTTGTATACTGTATCTTGTGGTGAAATGTGTCGCTGTAACAGGTGAGTCTGGGAATAAAAGGAAGGTCAGGGACAGGAAGACTTTACCTGTCAGGTAATTCCTCAGGCCCCTCCCACTTTCTCTGAACAGGCCGCAGGTAACAATTGGGACTTCATTAGCTTCATGGAATAACGGAATAATGGTAGGCTCTCTTCAACCACATTCTATAAGGTCCGGCACCTACACAGCAGGGGTTATAGGATATTGTAGATGGCTGAGAGCAGTAACACAGGCCATTCTGAACCTACGGACAATCTCTGCTTGGTGAAATACATAGCACGTATACACCCCATGTAGAAACCAAAACTGTGGGAATTCTAAGGCTATAATAGAGGGGATCAGAGGGGTACCTAGGTTGGTTATCATTTGACAAGATTGGTGTTGGGTGTCCAGACTACTAGCTGCCCATTTTGTGATGTATACAGATGGGCAGTACAGATGGTGTAATGGTTAGCATTACTACCTCACAGCACTGAGGTCATGGGTTCCATTCCCACCATGGCCCTAACGGTGTGGAGTTTGTATATTCTTCCCGTACTTGTGTGGGTTTTATTCTGGTTTCCTCCCACAATCCAATAAAATATACCCTTGTGTGAATCTTTGTGCGTGTACATGTGGGAGGGAATATAGAGTGTAAGCTCCACTGGGGCAGGGACTGATGTGAATGGCCAAATGTGCTCTGTAAAGCGCTGCGGAATATGTGTGCGCTATATAAAATAACTGGTAATAAATACAGTGCATCTGGAAAGTATTCACAGCGCTTCACTTTTTCAACATTTTGTTATGTTACAGCCTTCTTTCAAAATGGAATAAATTCATTTATTAAAAATAAAAACTAAGAAATCACATGTACATGAGTATTCACAGCCTTTGCTCAATACTTTGTTGATGCACCTTTGGCAGTAATTACAGCCTCAAGTCTTTTTGAATATGATGCCACATATCTTTCAGCAGTTTCGCCCACTCCTCTTTGCAGCACCTCACAAGCTCCATCAGGTTGGATGGGAAGCGTCGGTGCACAGCCGTTTTCAGATCTCTCCAGAGATGTTCAATCGGATTCAAGTCTGGGCCACTCAAGGACATTCACAGAGTTGTCCTGAAGCCACTCCTTTGATATCTTGGCTGTGTGCTTAGGGTCGTTGTCCTGCTGAAAGATAAACCGTCACCCCAGTCTGAGGTCGGAGTGCTCTGGAGCAGATTTTCATCCAGGATGTCATATACATAGTATCTAAGGTTGAAAAAAGACAATTGTCCATCCACCTATTTGTGGTCTCCTATGCATGATTATTTTGTATAAAATTTTGACTGAAGTTGATGACTGCCGTTACGTTTTACCCCCCTTTTTTATAATAACCATAGTGCGTGACTATGCCCCGTAACCCTGGATATCCTTATCCATTAGGAATTTATCTAACCCATTCTTAAAGGTATTGACTGAGTCGGCTATTCCAACTCCCTCAGGCAGGGAATTCCAAACACGTATCGTCCTTACCGTAAAAAAGCCTTTACGCCGTATTGTGTGGAATCTCCTCTCCTCTAACCTGAGCGAGTGTCCACGAGTTCTCTGTGTTGATCTAACCAAAAACAGGTCCTGCGCAAGATCTGTATATTGTCCCCTTATATATTTGTAAATGTTGATCATGTCCCCTCTTAATCTCTTTTCCAGTGTAAACATGCCTAGTTTTGCAAGTCTTTCTCGTATTCCAGCGTCTCCATACCCTTAATTAGTTTGGTCGCCCGCCTCTGAACCTGTTCTAGCTCCAGGATATCCTTGAGCTAGAAAATGTCTCTGTAAATTGATGCATTCATAGTTCCCTCTATCCTGACTAGTCTCCCAGTTCCTGCCACTGAAAAACATCCCCACAGCATGATGCTGCCACCACCATGCTTCACTGTAGGGATGGTATTGGCCTGATGATGGGCGGTGCCTGGTTTCCTCCAAACATGACGCCTGGCATTCACGCCAAAGAGTTCAATCTTTGTCTCATTAGAGTCTTTCAGGTGCATTTTGTCAAACTCCAGGTGGGCTTCCATGTGCTCTTTACTAAGGAGTGGCTTCCGTCTAGCCACTCTACCATACAGGCCTGATTGGTGGATTGCTGCAGAGAGTTGTCCTTCTGGGAAGGGTCTCCTCTCTCCACAGAGGAATTCCAGAGTGCCGGCCAGCTCTAGGAAGAGTCCTGGTGGTTCTGAACTTCCTCCATTTACGGATGATGGAGGCCACTGTGCTCATTGGGACCTTAAAAGCAGCAGATATTTTTTCTGTACCCTTCCCCAGATTTGTCCCTCAAGACAATCCTGTCTCAGAGGTCTACAGACAATTCCTTTGACTACATGCTTGGTTTGTGCTCAGACATGCGCTGTCAAGTGTGGGACCTTATACAGACAGGTGTGTGCCTACCCAAATCATGTCCAATCAACTGAATTTACCACAGGTGGACTCCAATTAAGCTGTAGGAACATCTCAAGGATGATCAGTGGAAACAGGATGCACCTGAGCTCAATTTTGAGATTCCAGGCAAAGGCTGTGAATACTTATGTACATGTGAGTTCTTAGTTTTTTATTTTTAATAAATTTGCAAAAATCTAAAGAAAGAACCCTTTTTTCACATTGTCATTATGGGGTATTGTGTGTATAATTTTGAGGGGAAAAATGAATTTATTCCAGTTTGGAATGAGGCTTTAACATAACAAAATGTGGAAAAAGTGAAGCGCTGTGAATACTTTCCAGATGCACTGTATGTTTGAAGCATTTCTGCGTCTTGGAGGATTGTTTCATCTTCTTGGATCTCCTTGCAAACAGTTATGATTATGTGATACAATTTGTTACATTGTTGTTTTACAAGAAATTATTTGTCGATGACTATCTTTGTATGCCATTTATTATTGTTTTTGTATATCCTTTGAGCATTGTGAATGTTTTCTCATATTAAACTTAATTTAATATTATTGGTTTCTGTGATACTTGATTGAGCGGTTTCCACTGTTGTTAGGATCTCCTGCTCTGTGCTGCCACGTCGCCATGGCAACCGGGAGGCAAGTGTTAGCGAAGTAACCTGAGCGCAGCTGATACTCCGGTCCGGGTTTTTACTGTGTAGTGGTTACAGGCTCTGTGCACGGCAGGGAATCCGGCGCTGGTTTTGTGCTCACAGTCTGTGAGGTCTGAGTGGGGCGTGGACAGCACCTGCTATATAAACCATCCTCTCAGGCTAGGCAAATGCTGCTGACTCTTTGTTTGTTAGTCAGTTCCAGAGAGTTAGCTAGTACTGTGTGACTTTGTATTTACTTGTTGCTTACTGCGAATAGGCCTTGGGATTCGGTACTTCATTCTGCCAATCCGGACCTAGCAGTAAGACTGGAGTCAGTTGTTTGACCTGCTGGGGTTCTTTTGCTATTCTGTGAACCCAGCAGGTTTGCGGCTGTACTCTCAGACCTGCTTGCTTAATCCTCCCTCACTGTGCAGGGCGTCCAGGTGTCAGTTTAGTGGCAGTAAGCTGAACCTGTGCCCTGCAAGTGGGGGTTAGGATTGTGGATACTCTCCTTGTGTCTGTATTTCTATCTCTGACCAAGGAGTTTATTCCCACACCCGTTGGTAACCCTTTGGGGTTTTTTCTGTTGCTATTAGCAACATAATTTCAGGTGCTCCACATGTTAAATCACTACACCTCGCTTCATTGTCCGCTCTATTCCATCTGAGCATTCCTGACACTAGGGAGACACCCAATTCCTGAGCCTTTGGGCTTCTCCGTTCACTTTGTGTTTATTAGTTATTCCATCACCTCCTGTGTATGTTATGTTATACTGTCTGTGAGTTCGTTTGCTTCGCTTCCCTCTCTGTTCATACACCGGTATACTCCTGTTAGCACTGGTGTGTGTAACAACTGTGTGTGCATTTGTGAGAGGCATTGTATGGGACCAGCATTTGGAAGACATGCAGGTTCCTGTAGTGCTACTTGGAGATACCAGGGGAAGCTCCTACATACGCATGCCCCCAATTTGGATACATTTCTGTATGGGCCTTTATCGTGAGGCCTTACAATAGACAATTACATGGCCCTAAGTGGGCATTGTTACCATGCAGTGCAGGGACTGCAGGTAATCAGAGAAGCCGTGAAGCGGGCTCGGCAGCTTCCCATGTATTTGCAAATATATGCAACAAATATCTCTGAACTTCTATTACCATATAGTTCTAAAGTATTGTTACAAGAACTATATAGTGTGCAGGGGAACCCAGGGGGGGGGGGGGGGGCGAGGTGTGAGGGGGACGACGACCCCCATTTCTGTTTTCTGTGTGTTGTGACCTCTCCCTTTCATGGACCTGGTAAGTGCTACCAGACTGATTGAACAGCTTCCACTGTGTTTCTGTGATACTTATCGGATCCATTGGCCTATGGATTCAGCTTAACAACAATACATATCTGTGCTATAGGTTATTATTTGGGTAACAATAACTGGGGCTGACTAAAGGTATAAGGGGGTATTCAATAAGTCGTGGTAACTTACCGCGGCTACCTGGTTCACTGGGGACTATACTGTTAGCCCTGATAGCTGACGCTTATCCCCTGATGCTGGCACTTATCCCAATAACTGACTATTTTCCCAGATAGGTGTGTGGAAATACATACAGCCCTCCCCCCCGCTTCATTTTTCACGGCCACAGCATTATCACGGGTAATTGGATACCCCCTAATTGTAGTTCTGTAGGGAGAATGTAAGACTTCCTATTTGGAGTGAGGGACTCCTGAAATAGCCTTAGTGGTCTCAAAACTTGAGGAGTACCAGTAAGCGTGTTCAGATCATGGAAAGTGTAATCATATTTTGGGTCACAACAATGTCGCTCAGGCTCAAGTGAGTGCTGATTGTGACACATTGACAGAGGTTAGAGAGCAGAATCTTTTAGAACCGGGGCCATGACTGTTGCTAAAAGTGGAACTTCAGCCAATGTGAAGTGTTGGAGGAGCTAATGAGTGTGTACAGCTTAATGACACTTATGGACAGGGCCTAATGGGTACTATGCTAATGGGGGTAGAGAGTAATGGCGCTAATGGTGTAGGTATGTGTGTCGAGTGAGTCATGGTGCAATGAGAATCATGACTGGGACATAGCTATTCCAGGATACAATTTATTTAGGAAGGATAGAATGGAAAGAATAGGAGGAGGGCTAGCAATGTATGTGAAAAAAAGCATAAATGCTACTTTAATACAAAATATTGAAGACAAAACTGAGGCCCTTTGGGTCACCACAGAAACCGGGGAGAAGGACATTATTCACATTGAGGTGATCTACAGACCACCATGCAGGATTTGGACAGGAACCTATTGTTGGACATCACTAAAATGGCTTTAAAGGGAGAAGTAATAATTATGGGAGACTTTAATTACCTGATGTAAATTGGAAGGGGCCTTTTGCAAGTTCAGCTACAAGTGACAAATTTCTAAATTCCTTACAGGGAGCATCTCTCAAGCAATTGGTGAGGGAGCCCACTCGCAAAGACTCAGTATTAGATTTAATTCTTACAAATGGTGACAGGATATCAGACATATACAGTATGTGGGTGAGCACCTGGTATCCAGTGATCATCAAGCAGTATGGTTTAATATAAAGATAGGCTCCAACTCCCATCACACAAAAACAAAGGTGTTGGATTTTAGAAAATCAGACTTTGCAAAAATGGGGAAATGTTTAAGTGATTAATTGGCAGACTGGAGGAACTTGGAAGGAGTGCAGGAGAGGTGGGAAAAACTGAAAAGTGCAATACTAAGGGCAACAGACCTTTGTATCAAAAGGGTTAGGAAAAGCACCAGGAAAAGGAAGCCTATGTGGTTCACAAAAGAATTATCAACTAGTGTGAAAGCAAAAAAGATGGCTTTTAGGAAATACAAACAGACTCAAAATAATAACTACAAAGAGGTGTATCTTGACAGACGGAAGGATGCTACGAAAGTGATCAGACGTCCAAAGGCAGACGCTGAGGAGAAAATGGCCCAGTCAGTAGATAAAGGGGGCAAAACATTTTTAAAGTATATAAACGAAAGGAGAAAATCAAATGGAGGAATAATAAGACTTAAGACAGAGAGTGAAAATTTGGCGGAGGGAGGCAAGGCAATAGCAGATCACCTAAATCATTATTTTTGCTCAGTATTTACTACAGAAGTAGAAGGGAAGGGGCCACAGTTAAGTTTCAAGGACATTCATAAAAATTTATTTATTTATTTATTAACAGTTTCTTATATAGCGCAGCATATTCCGTTGCGCTTTACAATTAGAACAGTAATAGAACAAAACTGGGTAAAAACAGACAGACAGAGGTAGGAAGGCCCTGCTCGCAAGCTTACAATCTATAGGGAAATAGGCATAGATACACAAGGATAGATGCTACCTATTGCATAATGGTCCACCAGATTGCTAGGTTCTTAATGGGTTGTATGATGATATCCCACAAAGTTATCCAAGTGTCAGGAGGGTGTGAGACTAAAGAAAGCTATATAAAAATATAAAAATAAGGTAGATGAAAGTACATTTACAGAAGAGAAGGTCCTAACTGAACTTTCAAAACTAAAAGTAGATAAATCAATGGTGCCAGATGGGATACACCCAAGGATACTCAAAGAGCTAAAAGATGTGCTGGTTACACCGTTAACAGAATTATTTAACCAGTCATACAGGTGCCATTCCAGAGGACTGGAAAAGAGTGAATGTAGTTCCACTGTACAAAAGTGGAAGCAAGGAAGAAGCAAGTAACTACAGACCAGTAAGCCTTACATCAGTAGCAGGGAAAGTAATGGAAAAACGATTAAAAGAAAAAGAGTTGTGGAATATCTTAAATCAAGTAACTTACAGGATCCAAAACAGCATGGATTTACTGGTGGGAGATCATGCCAAACAAATCTTATTGACTTTTTTGACTCTGTGATGAAAATAATAGATCAAGGGGAGCTGTAGATGTAGCATATCTAGGGCGGAATGTACTAAAGGAAACATGCGGTAAAACACCAGTTTTCGGGGGTTTTATCACATTTTCAAATGTACTAAGACCCGGCTGCCATAGAAGCCTACCCCATAGAAGCCTACCGGTTTCTTATCGCCGGTCACCGCAACCCGCCGCCTCCCCCGTCCCCTGCTGCTGTAAGGTTTAGTAACTCAATTGACACTGTCCCACATCGCAGAATGCTAATTAAACTTGAAAGCGTGGGGGTGGATTATAAAATAGTTAAATGGATAAGAAACTGGTTGCAGGATAGGAAACAGACAGTTGTAGTAAATGGAGTGCAATGCATGGAGGGAAATGTTACCAGTGGAGTACCTCGGGGATCTGTACTTGTACCAGTTCTCTTTAATATCTTTGTTGGTGACATTGCAGATGGTATTGAAGGGAAGCTATGCCTTTTTGCAGATGATACAAAGATATGCAACAGGGTAGACACACCGGGAGGGGTAAAACAAATGATTGATGACCTAGCTAGGCTTGAGAAATGGTCAAGAACGTGGCAACTACAGTTTAATGCTAAAAAATGCAAAATCATGCACTTGAGTCTCAAAAACCCAAAGGCTAAATATAGTATCAAGGGTACTATAATGGAAACTACTGAGGAGGAAAGGGATTTAGGAGTCACTATTTCAAGTGACTTGAAGGCAGGAAAGCAATGCAACAAAGCAATGAGAAAGGCAAGTCAGATGCTTGGTTGCATAGGGAGAGGAATCAGTAGCAGGAAAAAAGAAGTGATAATGCCACTGTATAGGTCATTGGTACGCAGCGGCGGATTTAGGGGGGGGGGGCACCAAGGCACGTGCCCCCCCTGTCATTTTTAGTTGATTTTTGTATTTTTATTTTGTGCGCACGCCGCAGCCCTCGCGGTGGCTTGGGGGCGAGGGGCGCCACTGATTTAGTGCAGACTGACATGCGGACGAGCGTCCGCATGTCAGTCTGCGGTCTCGTTTCCTCCCCTGCTGTTAGGAGGGACACGGAGGGCACAGTGCACGCCTCCCTGTGTCCCTCCTGGGTCTCCGGCGGCCGCGGGTCTCATAAAGGAAGTGCCGTTCGTGAGCACTTCCTTTATTAGAGTGACCCGCGGCCGCCGGAGACACGGGAGGGACACAGGGAGGCGTGCACTGTGCCCTCCGTGTCCCTCCTAACAGCAGGGGAGCGGGGGGAGCGGCGGCGGCGGAGGAAGCGGGGGGGGGGGGGACGCACTGAGGGGGCATATCTGGCACTGGGGGGGAATATCTGGCACTGGGGGCATATTTGGCAGGGAGGGGGGGGGAATATCTGGCACTGGGGACATATATGGCACTGGGGGGAATATCTGGCACTGGGGGCATATATGGCACTGGGGGGGAATATCTGGCACTGGGGGCATATGTGGCACTGGGGGGGGATATCTGGCACTGGGGGGGAATATCTGGCACTGGGGCATATGTGGCACTGGGGGCATATATAGCACTGGGGGGGGGATATCTGGCACTGGGGGCATATGTGGCACTGTCGGGGAATATCTGGCACTGGGGGCATATGTGGCACTGGGGGGGTATATGTGTACCTGGCACATGGGGGGGGGCTATATTTGGCACTGGGGGCATGTGAGTACCTGGCACCGTGGGGGAATATCTGGCACTGGGGACATATGTGGCACTGGGAGCACAGCCCTAGCAACAAGGACTACCTCCTAGCAACGAGCATGACACCCAGTGCATGAAACCCCTGGCAACGAGCATGACACCCAGTGCATGAAACCCCTGGCAACGAGCATGACACCCAGTGCATGAAACCCCTGGCAACGAGCATGACACCCTGAGCATGAAAACCCCTGGCACCGTGCATGGAACCAAGAGCATGAAACCCCTGACAACGAGCAGGTATTTGAAAAGTAATTAGAAGCCTTACTGTAGGACTTAATGTGTAATGGGCATTACGGTGTGTGGCATAATGTATCACGGACATTGCGGTGTGTGTCATAATGTGTCACAGGCATTACGGTGTATGGTATACTATATCGCTGGCATTGTGATATGTGGTATAATGTCTCAGGGTCATTGCAGTGTGTGGCATAATGTATCACGGACATTGCGGTGTGTGTCATAATGTGTCAGGAATTACGATGTATGGTATACTATATCACGGGCATTGTGATATGTGGTATAATGTCTCAGGGTCATTGCAGTGTGTGGCATAATGTATCACGGACATTGCGGTGTGTGTCATAATGTGTCAGGCATTACGGTGTGTGGTATACTATATCACGGGCATTGTGGTATGTGGTATAATGTCTCAGGGTCATTGCAGTGTGGCATAATATATAACGGGCATTGCGGTGTGTGGCATAGGGTATAACGGGCATTGCGGTATGTGTCACAGGCATTACGGTGTATGGTATACTATATCACGGGCATTGTGGTATAATGTCTCAAGGTCATTGCAGTGTGTGGCATAATGTGTCACAGGCATTGTATGTGCTATAATGTATCGGGCATTGCAGTGTGTGGTATAATGTATCACGGACATTGCAGTGTGTGTCATAATGTGTCACAGACATTGTATGTGCTATAATGTATCAGGGGCAGTGCAGTGTGTAGCATAATGTATAACGGGCATTGCAATTCCTGTCATAATGTGTCACAGGCATTATAGTGTGTGGCATAATGTGTCGGGGGCATTACGGTGTGTGGCATAATGTGTCGGGGGCATTACGGTGTGTGCATACTGTGTCATGTCCATTATTGTGTGTGGCATAATGTCTAAGGGCCATTGCAGTATGTGGCATAATGTATACTGGGCATTACTATAAGGAGGAAAAATGACAAATAATGTAAGGGGCATGAATCAGGATTATTTTTCTTTCCTGTGGTGGCCAACGTCTGGGCGTGCAGGTTGCAAAACTGGGGTATAAGGTAGTCTTTTCCTGCAATACCACGCCCATTCCAACGAAGCCACGCCCCTTATGGTGCCCCCCCTGTAATTTTTTTCTGGATCCGCCCCTGTTGGTACGGCCCCATCTGGAATACTGTGTCCAGTTCTGGAGACCCTATCTCCAGAAGGATATAAATACATTAGAGAGTGTTCAAAGAAGGGCAACTAAAATGGTGCATGGCCTACATCACAAAACTTACCCGGAAAGGCTAAAAGATCTTACCATGTATAGTTTGGAGGAGAGAAGGGAAAGGGGAGACATGATAGAAACTTTCACATATATCAGGGGTTAACAAAGTTCAGGAAGGAAACATTCTTCAAAGGAAGAGAAGTATTAGAACTTGAGGACATACACTGAGACTGGAGGGGGGGGAGGTTCAGGGGAAATGTAAGGAAAAATTACTTCACAGAAAGGGTAGTGGATAAGTGGAATAGCCTCCCATCAGAGGTGGTAGAGGCTAAGACTGTAAAGCAATTTAAACATGCTTGGGACAGGCATATGAATATCCTTACAAAGAATTAAGGTTCAAAAAGGGTTGAGATTGCCTAATGGATAAAAAAATGGGCAGACTAGATGGGCCATTGCTTTTTATCTGCCGTCACATTCTATGTTTCTAATACCCCTTTTACACTCGCAGGAAAGGTCATTCCCGGGAATGTGTCCCGGTATATTTGCCGGGACACATTCCCGGGAATGACCCTTTCACGTTACCGGGCCGACCCGGCATATTGTCGGGTCGGTGACATCACCGCTGAGTCTCCTGGTGGCGGTGCTTGGAGATAATCTTCTCCAAGCACCGCCTCCTCCTATGCAGAGAACGGGTGCCGGGTCGCCTTGACCCGGTATACCCGTTTACACTGCCAGCTTCCCGGGACGGTCCCGGATTCAACCGAGGTCGAGACCTGGGTTGAAATCCCGGGATACTCGTCCCGGGAAATTGTCCCTGTACCCATTCACACTGAGAAAATCCCGGGATGATACGCGTTCATGTGCAATATCCCGGGATTTTTCAGCGAGTGTAAAAGGGGTATAAGAGTGGTGAAAACAAGACAGTAGGCATGACGAAGAAGAAGGTGGAAGGGGGAAGTGCAGTGTGATGAAGGGACATGTGCCAGCCTAATAAAAAGGAGAACTGCAGGTGCAGCTCGGTCTCATCTATAACGAGTTCAGTATGTTTGCCCGGCGGATGGGATGTTAGCGGTCACAATAATGACGCCAGCATCCCGACCTTTGAAATCCTGACAGGTACGAGGTGAGTATGTTACCCTCTATCCCTCCATTCCAGCAGTCTAACCCTAAACCTCCTCCATCAGTGGAATTATATCTGTATTACTGACATGTCACGCTATCTAAAGCAACACATATGTGATGCCTTAAAAAATGCAGAACAAGTCACATAAATACAATACTTTGAACGTGGACCAAACCAGGAAGGGGCGGGGGGGGAGAGGGGAGGAGCTTAGCATCTCACTTGGGGTAAGTGGAATATCACTTATAGTACTGCTGGACCAGAACTGAGGTGGAGGTGACAGCCGGAATCCTCCTTCCAATGGGGGCTGCTCTGACCGCATGAGCACAGGGGCAGGAGGGCTGGTATCCACCGTCCAGCGGGACTGGCTGTGGGCTGCACTGTGGTGTAGCCAATAAGTCACGCTGGCCGCAACTTTCAGACGGGTCCCCCTAACCTCCCCCCTACAGTGGTGTAACGAGGGTGGCTCCATTGGAGCGCAAGCTCCGGGCGCTGGAAAAGTTAGAGGGCGCGTTGCCGCCTGCCCACCTCCTCTTTCTGTCCGCTATACCGCGAGCAGCTGTACAGGCAGCCGAAAAGCAGGAGGAGAAGCAGAGGGGGTAGACACTTGGTGCGCACTGTCCCTGTTTTAAACATGTGGGGTGCCCAAAGGAAACTTTCGCCCTGAGATCCACAAGGTCTAGAACCGGCCCTGTCACCAATCTAGGAATTTTCAATATTTGTTCTTTTCAAATGTGACATGCCCCCAATTCAGTGCAGTCGAGCGGGCGCCGAAACATACCCTTGCTCCGGGCACCATGGCACCTAGCTACACCTCTGCCCCCTACAGCTTATCCTCCCTTCCTGTTGGCTAACCCTATTATACTGCACAAAGCAGAAAAAGTGAGTCCACTGCAATGATCACATGTAAATGTTCCGGGGGCGATGTGAAATAAATGTGAGAATGCTGACAGATCAGCTGCTTCCTCTGCACAGCATTCAATCAATACAGATTCTCAGAGGAAAAGTTCTGGTTCCAGCTACTGTCCATTCTGTGGGACATATGTCCCTAGAGCACATGGCTCATAACACAAAGTTCTGAGAAAGAAGTTAGTAATATATATAAAATGAATAGAGGGACAGCTGTCTTACATTACACCTGTTCTAAGTTTTGTAACTATCAAAGAATCCCTGTCCTTCAATGCCTGAAACTAGAAACTCAGAGGGGAAAAAAAATAAATCACTGGAATAGTTCACAGATCACATGGAACAATGTTTTCTGGATGTCGGGATTTCTTTAGCACATGCCGGCTTACGTACTGAGGACACGTCTAAGCTGAGAGACACACACATATAAGGAAAGACTGAAAAACACAGCAAGGGAACCCGACAAGCTACACAATATCTCCACTCAAAAAGTGTATTTAGCGAGGGCGATTAGTAGGATGTTATCGGCGCCCACGCTCAGAGAGCATCCAGCCTCTATGGTCACCCCATTCCGCCTGTCGCAATGATTATTATACAGAGATAAAGTGTCTGCAGTTCACCCCGTAGGTCCATGTCCTTGTTATTAGCAATCTTTCCCATATTGCTGATCACCATAGGCCGGGCTATCTGGGGTTACAGTGCTCGCAGCTGCAGTGGGTGAGGCATATTCTAATCCCAGAGGTAGTCACACATTGACGTGACAGTCAACAGAGGACAGGACCAAAGCAGATGCCAGAACTCAGAAGCTGTCTCTCCACATTTAGGACAGGAAGCAGAAGTAGAACCTATAATTTTGGCAAGACGTACCAGAGTCCAACACAGTCTATGTATCTGCTGACATATGCCATGGCAACACAAGGTGAACCTAGAACAATGACTCACTCCTCATCTATAAGAAGACCAAAGTCCTCCTCCCATTTAGATCTCAATACTGGAAGGTCACCTGCACTAATAGGTCTAAGGACCCACCAACAGAAATCCATACCAACAGGCCCAAGGACCCACCAATAGGAATTCGTACCATTAGGCAGAGAGACCCACCAATAGGAATACGTACTATTAGGCCCAAAGACCCACCAATAGGAATTCCTACCAATAGGCCCAAGGACCCAACAATAGGAATCTGTACCAATAGGCCCAAGGACCCACCAATAGGAGTCCGTACCAATAGGCCCAAGGACCCACCAGTAGGAATCCGTACCAATAGGTCTAAGGACCCACCAATAGGAATCCATACCAATAGGCCCAAGGACCCACCAATAGGAATCCATACAATTAGGCAGAGAGACCCACCAATTGGAATCTGTACTATTAGGCCCAAAGACCCACCAATAGGAATTCCTACCAATAGGCCCAAGGACCCACCAATAGGAATCTGTACCAATAGGCCCAAGGACCCGCCAATAAGAGTCTGTACCAATAGGCCCAAGGACCCACCAATAGGAATCCGTACCAATAGGCCTAAGGACCCACCAATAGGAATCCATACCAATAGGCCCAAGGACCCACCAATAGGAATCTGTACCAATAGGCCCAAGGACCCACCAATAGGAGTCCATACCAATAGGCCCAAGGACCTACCAATAGGAATCCGTACCAATAGGCCTAAGGACCCACCAATAGGAAGCCATACCAATAGGCCCAATGACCCACCAATAGGAATCCGTACTATTAGGCCCAAAGACCCACCAATAGGAATCCGCACCAATAGGCCCAAGGACCCACCAATAGGAATCCGTACCAA
Source organism: Pseudophryne corroboree (assembly GCF_028390025.1). NCBI lineage: Eukaryota > Metazoa > Chordata > Amphibia > Anura > Myobatrachidae > Pseudophryne > Pseudophryne corroboree. Next base: position 384,257,431 of record NC_086453.1, read on the forward strand.
TAGGCCCAATGACCCACCAATAGGAATCTGCACCAATAGGCCCAAGGACCCACCAATAGGAATCTGTACCAATAGACCCAAGGACCCACCGATAGGAATCCGTACCAATAGGCCCAAGGACCCACCGATAGGAATCCGTACCAATAGGCCCAAGGACCCACCAATAGGAATCCGTACCAATAGGCCTAAGGACCCACCAATAGGAAGCCATACCAATAGGCCCAATGACCCACCAATAGGATTCCGTACTAATAGGCCCAAGGACCCACCAATAGGAATCTGTACCAATAGGCCCAAGGACCCACCGATAGGAATCCGTACCAATATGCCCAAGGACCCACCAATAGGAATCCGTACTAATAGGCCCAAGGACACACCAATAGGATTCCGTACTAATAGGCCCAAGGACTCCTAGTGCTATTACCCAAACCTTATGTGACTGTAATAGGGGAGAACACCCTGCCTGCGGAGAGTCATCAAGTAAAACTGTAATGGGGTACAGAAGATGCCAGATGCTGAATTAGTGCCCAAGGAGCATCCCCACAATCCGACTCCTGTGTCGGGCCCTGATGTAGTGCGTGACGCAGCAGCCGCGATGGCAGAATTTTTCAGCAATCAGACACTATGGTAAAGAAGAACAGCTCCAATGGATATAAAGCAAAATCAGGAATCAATGATCAACACATTCAGAATGTAATTATACTGCGCTACATACTGGCAAGTACAAATTGTATGTTTAGCATAAGGTGCGGCTATGTGGTCTTGTGGATTATATGGAAACAGTATAATGTAATATATAATATAATGAGTTTTTAGTACAGTAAGTATTGAAACGTATACAGCTGACTGGTCCCACTTCCCTTTGCCATTAAATTTCAAATAGAAAAAGGCGGCAGTGTTGGGAATTGTGGAAGAAACATTTCCCGAAAAATAATATATTTATTACGTTTCTGATATAGCGCAGCGTATTCCATTGTGCTTCATGTCGGCAGCTGAAAAGAAAATAACTCTGACGTCAGGACATGATACACTCTAGAGACAATTCTAAAACTGCTTTTCACTATTAATCTGTGCACACGTAAGTATGTTAAACAACTCTCACAATAATATACCAGTGTGGTATTATATAGCTTACCCTTGTGCTTTATGGGGGTAATTCCAAGTTGATCGCAGCAGGAATTTTTTTAGCAGTTGGGCAAAACCATGTGCACTGCAGGGGAGGCAGATGCAACATGTGCAGAGAGAGTTAGATTTGGGTGGGGTGTGTTTAAACTGAAATCTAAATTGCAGTATAAAAATAAAGCAGCCAGTATTTACCCTGCACAGAAACAAAATAACCCACCCAAATCTTACTCTCTCTGCACATGTTACATCTGCCTCCCCTGAAGTGCACATGGTTTTGCCCAACTGCTAACAAAAATCCTGCTGCGATCAACTTGGAATTACCCCCAATATCTGAATTACATTTTCAGCACTAGATGCCATTTTAAGGAAATGTCCACCCAAATGAAATCCAGTAAGCCCATTGCCCCAGTATTCTGCTGTTACTGAGCCACCATGTTGGCGAGATGGTTGGTGTTCTCAGTTCCAGCAGCCTCCACCTGCCGCCTACAGTAAAGATGAGGGGTTCCCGGAAAGCGGTCATCTGCTCTTGTTAGCTGGGTAGATGGAAGTTTAAGATGAAATATTCATCTCGAGCAGACATCACTTCCATTACTGTTACCTTGTTGTCCGCTCATCCATTTCCTTCACCGATTGGGTTAAAACTTTACCGTGTAAACCCTCCTGCTCATATACTTACGGCACAGAAGTCAATAAGAAAATGGAGGCCCAATAGCTCATTAAATGGAAACCTTTCCATACCACTGAATGCAGATACTGGTTTGGGATTTAATTCACTCAGGATAATTTGTCTGCATTTGTCTCCCATTGTATGAAAATGCAATTATTGTGTTGGGCAGGCAGTGGAACAATCGTTACCACTAATGGGCGGTTGTCGGGTGGTCTTCTGGAGTGCTTTCCACACTGCAAACTGGTTAAAGAAAAAACAGATTTTCACATCTTTCATATGAATATTTAAAAGTCTACGTGTAGGAGCACTGAGAGTCCTTTCTGTGTGTGCAGATCCAGAAGTGGACGGCATTCATCACCCATCTGACAGCTGCTGTTCGAGCAGTTGGTGTTGTCGCTCTAATTGCCAATGACTTTCTCTAACATTCCAGCTTCACAGTCCAAATTTGTTCTTACAGATAGATTTTCTTACATGTTGGGCTCATCCTTTGGTATTCAAAAACATTTTTTCTTAAAGGCTAATAATAATATAACTATTCAACCCGTGCCATGTTACATGCCAGCGCGAGACACGAGAGGCTGAGATGGAAACTAATCTGAGTGAAAATATCTGTCTGCAGTCAGAGTTTTACAGGAAACATTTAAGGAAAAAAGATTAAAATAACAGCAACTTTCAGTGTGTCACTTACCCTGCCCTTGTGTTTATACTGGCCAAGGGCAGATCTGCTGGAGCATTCGGCACAGCGAACGGGGTGGCAGACACAGAACAACAGGCGGCTCACGCTTTTATCAGTCAAAGGAAAATAATGGAGGGGATTCTCGCACGGTTGTGGCCCCTGGGTTACGCACATTCACTATTACTTCCTTATGCAATGTTCACACTGTCACGTAGCCCGGGATAAGGACCGGTAAGCCATAAAACACTAACGTTTTCCGAGTAGCAACAAATGTGCCCCAGGCGTCTTTCCTGCATTCTTACCACAAAACCAGCCAAGCATTTCAGAGCAACAGAACTTGTGTAACGTCTTCATACGTGGTCACCAACCGCATACAGCTCTGGAAATGTTGTGTGAGCTCATCTAGACAGTTTTCTGGCCCCAATATAAGAGTGGCAGAGGAACATCATCATCCCTATTAGTAATTTGTAGGGAAATCCAGAATACGGTCTTTCCTCGGGAATTTGGGCTCATTTGTGATGCCCTGCATGGATCTCCGTCTGCAAAGTTGCTCTATACTCTGCACTGGAAGAAGTTCCGCTGATCCAACCAGCCTGCACAGATTTTCTTCCGAGTAATGTGTCTTCATTTTACAGGCAACGCATCAGCCAGCAATCCGCCACCACTCTGGATCCAAATAGGCGCAGATTTCACTCCATCTACAGGGTGATTCAAAAGTCGCAGTACACCCTTTTGTTTTAAAAACTGTGCAGGGAATGGGAAAACTGAATACTGCAGTAAGGTATGAGTGAGCTGGGCTTTCTTTTAGGGTATGTACCGAACATGGGCACCATCTTGAAATCGGCCATCTTGAATCTGAGTCAGTTTTTTTCAAATGGAAAGGGGGTCGTGTAACATGTCAAACAACATCAGAATTTGCTGAAACGTTTATTGCTGCAAACAGATTTGCAATAGCAGTTATGGTTCAAACGTTACAACACAAGAGGAGAACATAGTGGTCATTTTGATGTCTGGAGAACAAAGTTTCCGTGACATAGCTGCAGATTTTAACAACCGGCGCCCAGAAAGACCTCCAATTTCACATAACACTGTCAGGTGCCTAATTACCAAATTCCGAGAAATTGGAAATGTGGCTGACAAGTCACGGAGTGGTCGTCCAAAAAGTGCTACTGACGAGACAACCTCAACAATGGTTTCGGCATCCTTCATGGAGAGCCCACAACACAGCACAACGCCCACACATTAAATGACTATCCTTTATGGAGAACAGTTCAGTGTTGTAACTTTTGAACCATAATTGCTATTTCAAATCTGTTTGCAGCAATAAACTTTTCAGCAAATTCTGATGTTGTTTGACATGTTACACGACCCCCTTTCTATTTGAAAAAACTGACTTAGATTTAAGATGGCCGATTTCAAGATGGCACCCATGTTCGGTACATACCCTAAAAGATAGCCCACCTCACCCATACCTTACTGGAGTATTCAGTTTTCCCATTTCCAGCACAGTTTTTGAAACAGAAGGGTGTACTGCGACTTTTGAATCACCCTGTATATTTGCAGCTCAAATTCCACTCCAGGTGCCACCAAACTATGAGTAACCATTACCTTCCAATAGGGTAACTTCATCCCCTAAATGTGTCCTAGAGACCACATGCATCACCTGGAAAGAGGATCTGTAATACTGACCAACCTTACCCATTTATCGATCCAACCACCTGAGCTGCTCTAGAACATACTGACAGAGGCTCTCACCAGCTAGCACCAATGCCCCCTCTAATGATGAACAGCAGCCTGCTCAGGTAATACTATCCTTCTGTTAGCTACTGTACCTTCTTACCTCAACTAGCAAGAGCTCTGATGGCAGAACGGTCCTCACTCCTGATACAGCCCCAGTGGTAAAGCAAAGAAAGAGTGTTCCCAGTGACAGGGAAGGTGATACCACTGCATGCAAGCCACACATACCAGCAATGATGGTACATAAAGAAAAACAATAATTCTAGTGATTTCTCAAGGATGAACTCCACACCATTAGTGTTTCCCAGAAAGAGCAAAATAGTGAGGATAGTATTCTTAGAGGAAGGGGTCAGGAGACCAGGAACCGCTGCTATTTGCTGCTGAGGAGGCTAATATCCCTTTCAGATTGAAATGCCAGGTCATACCCGAGATTTTGTAGACGGCGAAGACCTGGATGGGACCCAGCAGAGACCACTTTCAGGCTGGCGGCTTGACTCGGCAATAGGTCACTGCACACAGGTGCAGCCGCTGCGCTTGGAGGTGAGATCATGCCGGCTGTTCCTATCCTGTAAACCAGTCCCGAGTTACCGTTTACACTGAGCCTCAACCGGGCCCTTACCGGGGATAACCATGCTCGCTGGCAGGGTTGGATTTCCGGGATGAGACATTTCCACTGACAAATATCCCAGGTTCAGGTGCAATAACCCGGGATGTTCCCGTCAGTGGAGGAGTATTAGAATATCTGCTAGAAAATTACAAATTTTTTTTTTTTTTTTTTACCTTGATATAATTTTTTGCTGAAACATGTGGCCTAGGTTGTGGCTCATTAGTGTAAGTATATTGCATATACAACCTTGTTTGTACTGGTAAAAATGTACAGTCTTTAATTTCCATAATAAAGCTTTGTTTTAGTCTATGTAACCGCACTCTTTATTTATTATAGATCTGGATTTCTGGGCTGGTTACAGTAAATATTCCTTATCACACTGACGGACATCAGGATAGATAATGTCCAAAGCTCCAGAACTACTCATTAAACGTAAGTGCAACCACTATAAGCACCTGCACCCATCACTGGGATTGGAGAATATACACCGTGTTGTTTCACTTTATTCCCATCTCCTGAGTATTGGAACCAAGAGCCTGAACACCCAGATGTAAAGAGCAACCACTATAAGCACCTGCACCCATCACTGGGTTTGGAGAATATACACCGTGTTGTTTCACTTTATTCCCATCTCCTGAGTATTGGAACCAAGAGCCTGAACACCCAGATGTAAAAAGCAACCACTACAGGGCAACAGTGTTACACCTGTCCAACACCTACCTGTGTCATATATATGGTGAGTAGGGAGGCCAATCCTGGGCCGTTTTTTCAATCCCGGGGCGGCAGAAGGCTGGCGTGGGCTGGCTGGCGGCGAGGCTCGCAGCGTGACCTCCATTACCACATCACGCTGCGCACTACTCACAGTAGCTCAGAGGCAGGGGGAGCCGGGCAACGTCTGAGCCATATTCTAAACCAGCTCAGACGCTGCCTGGCATTAATAAAAAAGCTCCAATCCCGGGATTCAATCCTGACCAATTTTAGGCGAAAATCCTGGGATCCGGCCGAACCCGACCACCATAATGTTCCAAACACCTAAGCAACTGTACAACAGTATGCACTATGATCTCATGTTCTTTTCCTTTCATTTTATAACAGCATAGCTGGGAGAACGTTATATTACCGAGAAAGCACCTGGACAAAACTCCCTCTCTGTGGAATAAAGACAGCCACCACATCCCCAAAGATGACGCCTTCTCTGGGGTGAGACAGGCAGTACACAGGAAGGCCTCCATTTAATAAGGTGGAATTTCAGATAAGAATATGTAGTGCTTTTGTATATTTGCACATGGGATGCACACCTAAGTTATAGCATGCTGGTGACTGTATATAGATCACCAGAATGAGCTGGGGACATCACCATGCTGAGAGCGGGCTACACAAATTATCAGAACATCATATACAATTACTTAGGAAAGCTCTTCCAATTCATTATTACAAAGCAAGAGGGGAAGGAACGGGCACACCCTAATACGGACTCACGTTGTGGTGCCGAACCAGCATTCCAGCGTCAGGCAGAGTGACTTAGGGGGTGATTCTGAGTTGATCGTAGCCCCCCCCCCCCCCGCAGAAGTGTAAAAGCATCGCTCCCCGGCCCGCATCGGCTGCGTGTGACGTGGCCCGCCTGCGTTGGCCAGACCGCGCCCACGAAACAGTGGCCAAACGCCGCCGTTCCGCCACACCCCCCAGTGACCACCTCTGCCTGTCAATCAGGCAGAGGCGATCGTAGCGCAGCGACGGCCTCCGGCGCATGCGCAGTTGTGACCTGATCGCATAAACTGCAGTGTGCGATCGGGTCAGAATGACCCCCCTTAGCACAGGATATACTGTAAGTTCTATCGAGTGTATATGCCAAACTCCACTAGAACGGCATGGTCCAAAGGGGGTTAAGGGCATTTCCAATTGGGTGGGGGCTACAGGGACTATGGACCTGACTATCTAGGTGTAAAATGCATAAAATAAAATGCAATTACACTTTAAGTGTAACGTTTTAGAACACGCCCATTTCTTCAATATTTATTCAATGTATTCAGTTTAATGTCTTAATTTACTCTGAAATTAATGCACAGAACAAATAACCAATATAATAATAATAATAATAATAATAATAATAATAATAAAAGAAATTCTCTAAGTGGACGCCTTTTGCAGATGTAACTGGTGAACACACTCATGTCATCCTACCTACAATAGAAACCCCATAGTGTTGGGGTTTTAGGCTTATACATTTTGGACTTAAACACACAGGGAAGCGGCGCTTAGTAAATACAGTACACCCTTTTACCTACTCCACGGTGTACAAATACTTCATCAGCCCATAAGACCACCTCCAGACCCCCCAGCGGTGCTCATAGCCCAGGAAGCCTATGTATCATTGCTGCGGAGCAGCTGGAAGATCTCAGCCTGTTATTTTTCCAGACAAGCAGCGGTCAGAATAGGGTGCCAGGCATCAGAGAGAGGCGGCTGGGCCAGACATAGTGGGGGGCAGGTTGAGGTGACCCAGCATAGGCCAGGTCCCTTTACTAATGATATTAGAGCACATATTTCATATAGATATTATGAATGCTGCGTAACTGAGTGATTACATGAAGCCCCTCACACATATTTAGGACTAATGCCGGTCACAAACCTCAGATGCTGGTCCTGCGCCTATGTATAAATCCACCAATCCAAACAGCACATTTGGGCAACGCAAGTTTGCAAAGCGGCCACTCACACTATAGGGAGAATTCAATTACCGCGGTGAAAACAGGAGGTAGCCTTGCACTTCAACATCCGAGGCTATTCAATTAGACTCCAGACTTCTCTCGATAGCCTAGGTAATGCCCGTCAACAGGGGTTAACGGACGTTAATGCACAGAATCCGTGAAAAGTTCACAGATTTGTGCGTCAATGCAGTCGTGGCACCGGTTAACACCTGAGATAACAGGGATTTTTTTCCAACCCGCTGAGGTAGATGTCCCATAGTCCCTGGGGATAAATTTGCTGCAGTAATCTACCATTGCCAATTGAATCCCCCCCTATATATGTTGTGTTACAGGAGCATCTCCATCCTAACATGGCGAGCTGCCGCAGAAGATTGCGCCATGGACATAAACTGCTATCTCGCTGGCATTACTGAACTCGGTAGCACACGGCCGTTGCTGTATACACGTGTCAGGTAGCGAGTAGTATGTAGAAATATAGCTTTATTGAGCAGAAGGCAAAATAAATTGTTGTGGGTATTGCTTAGTCTATCTGAGGCTCTTGTGTCTATTTACAGCTCAATAGAAGACAGTTATAACAATATTCTGTCTCTTTGGTAAGTTAATTCTAAGTCATTTTATCTGCTTTTCTTTCCATATTTCTGCCCCAAATAATTGCTATAAATGAATTAGCCCTGGACTCTTAGTCTGACAGCCTGTGGCTTTAATTCAGTTTGTGGACTGTGACCTCTGACTCCTTTTTACTATACTAACCAAGCTAAAGGAACACTTAGCAATTCCTCTATGTCCTACAGGAGAAAGGCTCTTGGGGCACAGAGTGAATGGTGGGGGGGAGCTGCAAGAGGAAACAAACTTTCACATAAAATTATGGTATATGGATAATTGAGAAGTTTAAAAACATGAATCTAATTGTGCGCTCCCCAGAGAGGCCGGTATTGAGCCATCCTATAAAAGGCCTGAAGAATCCCACCGGTGATTTATTGCTAAATCCTAGTATTTTTCAATACATTATAGTTTTTAAATTGTGTTTAAATTGAGTGTAGAAGAGCAGAGGCCATTAGGAGATGCAGAAATGAAGATTATATTTAAATATTCATGCATGCAGTACCTTATTATTGAATCTGAACACTAACAAAATCAATATTAAGTGCGGTTTGACATGAATTTATTTATGAATTTCGACTTTCTAAGTACTGTATTTTTTCACTCAAAAATTGTGAGTATAATGTAGTAATGATATCAAAACAAAGTGTCAGAGTGCATTAGCTTAGGAGGTTATAAACCTCCTTATTAAGGGTCCCCATATAGGCCTGAAAAGTGCTTAGCACACAAAATCGGATTTTTTTTTTCCAAACACTTAAATCCGCTACAGAGAGAGAAAGCAGCTGATAGTGGGGAATGACAACACTAACACTCTGCTCTTCTTAGCACCTGGTTACAAACAAGGGAACACGACTGTTAATATCAATGTATTCAACTTAAGCTTTTGCATAATGAGAAGAGCACTTGCCTGCGAGCCGTGAGCCAGAGTATAAATATACCAGGATGGAGCAATCAGTGGCGGGGTGCCTCCAACACAGCACACGAACACAGAGCGTCTTGTGTTCTAAAATAGAGCAACATGTATTAATAAAATCATATGTTATGTAAGAAAACTCTGACTGTGCGCAGAGTTCCAGGATGCCCAGTTACTGCAGTGTCCCTGCTGACGCAGGGGGAGCTGGTCTTTAGGGAGGGACCCCAATCATAGGCGACATTTCCTGTAGTTTGTACGTCCTCCTCCACCAACAGCAGCAGCAGCAGAGGTACGGTACGCATACAAGCATTGGGGGCCAGGGCAGGGTTGAAGTAAGCTGGGTTCACAAAAGCATGCGCAACTGGGATGCGAATATAATATATATTGCATGCAACCTGCCGTGCAACAGAATCTACGTGTACACCTAGGGGGTCATTCTGACCTGATAGCACACTGACGTTTTTTTCGCAGCGCAGCAATCAGGTCACTACTACGCATGTGTATGCACCACAATACGCAGGCACGTCGTACGGGTACAAAGCGGATCATTGCTGGGCGATGGATTTAACAAAGAATCCATTCGTACAGCCAATCGCAAGGAGATTGACAGGAAGAAGGCGATTGTGGGCGGCAACTGACCGTTTTCTGGGAGTGTTTGGAAAAACGCAGGCGTGTCCAGGCGTTTGCAGGGCGGGTGTCTGACCAAGCTATAAGTATGTTCCATAGTAATTAATATGTTAAGAGATGGGTAATAAACCAGTCCCACAGTAGTAATGGTTGATAACCTGCAAGGAAAACTACATTGCCGAAATGCACCCCCCTTATTTGACAATGTGAACAAACAAAGTGAAACGATGAGGGTTCTCCAGAATACTTTTCCAAGCGCACACTGACTGAAACAATTAGCAGTCAGATAAGTCTCATTGCCTGCCAGAAATGTGTAAAGTCATCTATTGTTTAAGTGACTGATGCTAATTAAATGAGTGAATGGAAGGTACGGCTGTTCTGTTGCGTGATCAGGAATTGTTTTAATGTCTTTAAGCATTTTAACTCTGGTCTTTAAATGTTCTACCTGCACCTTGTATTAGAACCTGCATAATGAGACAAAGTACATGAATAGATTTCCTGTAGTAATGAGATTTCAGAAGCAGAAATATGGTGCCAACACCTGATAATTATCTTGTAACATAGGGCAAATGCCATCATTTATATTTACTGTTATGTTTACTCAGCCTCCAACCCAACACTCATCTTCTCACCCAGCCTTCCACCCAAAACTCATCGTCTCACCCAGCCTCCCACCCAACACTCATCTTCTCACCCAGCCTTCCACCCAACACTCACCTTCTCACCCAGCCTCCCACCCAACACTCATCTTCTCACCCAGCCTCCCACCCAACACTCATCTTCTCACCCAGCCTTCCACCCAACACTCACCTTCTCACCCAGCCTTGCATTCAACCCTCATCTCTTCACCCAGCCTCCCACCCAGCACTCATCTCTTCATCCAGCCTCCCACCCAACACTCATCTCTTCACCCAGCCTCCCACCCAACACTCATCTTCTCAACCAGCCTTCCACCCAACACCCAGCCTCCCACCCAACATTCATCTTCTCACCCAGCCTTCCACCCAACACTCCTCTTCTCACCCAGCCTCCCACCCAACACTCATCTTCTCACCCAGCCTCCCACCCAACACTCATCTCTCCACCCACCATCACATCCAACATTCATCTTCTCACCCAGCCTTGCATTCAACCCTCATCTCTTCCCCCAGCATCATACCCTTCTTCATCTCTTCACCCAGCATCCCACCCAACACTCATCTTCTCACCCAGCCTCCTACCCAACACTCATCTCTTCATCCAGCCTCCCACCCAACTCTCATCTTCTCACCCAGCCCCGCATCCAACCCTCGTCTCTTCACCCTGCCTCCCACACAGCACTCATCTCTTCACCCAGCCTCCGAGCCGACACTCATCTTCTCACCCAGCCTCCCATCCAACACTCATCTTCTCACCCAGCCTCCTACTCAGCACTCATCTCTTCACCCACCATCACACCCAACACTCATCTCTTCACCCAGCCTTGCATCCAGCACTCATCTTCTCACCCAGCCTCTCACCAAACGCTCATCTTCTCACCCAGCCTCCCACCAAACACTCATCTTCTCACCCAGCCTCACACCCAACACTCATCTTCTCACCCAGCCTTGCATTCAATCCTCATCTCTTCACCCAGCATCACACCCAACACTCATCTCTTCACCCAGCCTCCCACCCAACACTCATCTCTCCACCCACCATCACACCCAACACTCATCTCTTCACCCAGCATCACACCCAACACTCATCTCTTCACCCAGCATCATACCCTTCTTCATCTCTTCACCCAGCATCCCACCCAACACTCATCTCTTCGCCCAGCACCACACCCACCCTCATCTCTTCACCCAGCATCTAGCCCACCCTCATCTCTTCACCCAGCCTCCCACCCAACACTCATCTCTTCACCCAGCCTCGCATCCAACACTCATTTTCCCACTTAGCCTCCTACCCAACACTTATCTCTTCACCCACCATCACACCCAACACTCATCTCTTCACCCACCCTCCCATCTTCTCACCCAACCTCGCATCCAACCCTCGTCTCTTCACCCTGCCTCCCACACAGCACTCATCTCTTCACCCAGCCTCGCATCCATCACTCATCTTCTCACCCAGCCTCCCACCCAACACTCATCTTCTCACCCAGCCTCCTACTCAGCACTCATCTCTTCACCCACCATCACACCCAACACTCATCTCTTCACCCAGCCTTGCATTCAATCCTCATTTCTTGACCCAGTATCACACCCAACACTCATCTCTTCACCCAGCCTCGCATCCATCACTCATCTTCTCACTCAGCCTCCAACACAACACTCATCTTCTCACCCAGCCTCCCACCCAACACTCATCTGCTCACCCAGCACTCATCTCTTCACCCACCATGACACCCAACACTTATCTCTTCACCCAGCCTCCCACCCAACACTCATCATTTCACCCAGCCTCCCACTCAACACTCATCTTCTCACCCAGCCTCCCACTCAACACTCATTTCTTCACCCAGCCTCCCACCCAACACTCATCTCTTCACCCAGCATCATACCCTTCTTCATCTCTTCACCCAGCATCCCACCCAACACTCATCTTCTCACCCAGTCTCCTACCCAACACTCATCTCTTCACCCAGCCTCCCACCCAACTCTCATCTTCTCACCCAGCCTCGTATCCAACCCTCGTCTCTTTACCCAGCCTCCCACCCAGCACTCATCTCTTCACCCAGCCTCCGAGCCGACACTCATCTTCTCACCCAGCCTCTCACCCAACACTCATCTCTCCACCCACCATCACACCCAACACTCATCTCTTCACCCAGCCAACATTCATCTTCTCACCCAGCCTTGCATTCAACCCTCATCTCTTCACCCAGCATCCCACCCAACATACATCTCTTCACCCAGCATCATACCCTTCTTCATCTCTTCACCCAGCATCCCACCCAACACTCACACTGGGTTTAGACTAACGAGGCACTTACAAGGCCAATACAAAGTAGTTAGGCAACTTTTACTATCTGGGTATAGTGGCACTACAGTTCCCAGAATGCCCTCTGTACAGGCTAACCATACTCGCTGGAACTTATGGTGCCACAACAAACTGAGACACTTACACACTATGGTCACCTCCAGCAAATGCAACAAACACGACATCCATTGTTGCACAGGAGGGTGTGCTTAGCAGTTCGCCCTGACGCGCAAAGTAGCAATGTTTTGTACTTTGCGCACGTGCAGGACTCGTTCTGTGCGATGGGTTCTACGACACAGCATGCAGGGACGGCATCACACTGTCAGTGATTGAGAGTATGATGCCATTTGGGGGCAGAAACGGGCTCCATTTGTGAAAACAGAGGTGTATCGCCGCCGTTTGATTGGATGGAGTAGGTCAGGGAATTCCGTCGTCGCACAAAGAATTCCTTGTCTCTGCGATGGATGGCTTGCGCATCTCAAAGTGTGCCGCAAGCCGTCCGATGGTGTCAGGGAAGATCCGATACTGTGCCCTTGGGTGCAGTTCGGATCAGTAATGTTGCATTACCATATTAGAGCTATAGCTGCTGCTTATACAGTGCATCCGGAAAGTATTCACATCACTTCACTTTTTCCACATTTTGTTATGTTACAGCCTTATTCCAAACTGGAATAAATTCATTTTTCCCCTCAAAATTCTACACACAATACCCCAAGAATTCTTGAAACACAAACTATCAAAATGTCAATCAAAGTTTATTTTAAGAATAAATTTTTGATTTAAAAAAAACAAAAAACGGGATTTAAATCAGTACACTGTGGACTAGCAACATCTGTAGGTCACACAATTCCATCTTAATAAATGTGCAGCATGTTTTATTATAATAAGATCAGAAACAGGACACCAGCCACAGACTGCACGATAGGTCAGACCATGCAAAATGGAGCGATTATTAGAGATGAGCGGGTTCGGTTCTCAGAGAACCGAACCGTACCGAACTTCACCATTCGAGTCCGGTTCCGAGCCAGGTACGGGTTTTCCCGTCTGACTCGGAAACCCGGACGAGGCAAAACGTCATCATCCCGCTGTCGGATTCTCGCGGGATTTGGATTCCATATAAGGAGCCGCGCATTGCGGCCATTTTCACTCCAGTCTCGGAGAGTGTAGGGAGAGGACGTGTCTCCGTCCTCAGTGTATGTGTGTGGGCGGGAAAGTGGGGTGGCGAGTCTTGTGCTGTGTTGTGCTGCTCAGTCCAGTCTAGTGTAGTCAGTGTATTGTGCGGCATCAGTCCAGCCAGTCACAGTGTTGGTGTCCTCTGCTGCTATATGTCCCCAGTGCTGCCGGCTGCTGTATAAGTCCCTTGCAGTTCTGCTGTGTTGTCCTGCATCAGACCAGGGGAAGTGTCTTGTGCAGCATCAGTCCAGTGACCAGTCACAGTGGTGGTGTCCTCTGCTGCCATATATCCAGTGTTACTGCCATATAATTCCTGTGACATTGCCATATAATTCTCAGAATATTGGCGTATAATTCCTGTGATACTGCAATATAATTCCCGTGATACTGTCGTATAATTCCTGTGATATTGCCATATAATTGTCGGAATACTAGCGTATAATTCCTGTGATACTGGCGTATAATTCCTGTGACATTGCCATATAATTCCTGTGACATTGCCATATAATTCTCAGAATACTTGCGTATAATTCCTGTGACATTGCCGTATAATTCTCGGAATACTGACGTATAATTCCCGTGATACTGGCGTATAATTCCTGTGACATTGCCGTATAATTCCTGTGATATTGCCATATCATTTTCGGAATACTGGAGTATAATTCCTGTGATATTGCCATATAATTCTCGGAATACTGGCGCATAATTCCTGTGACATTGCTGTATAATTCTCGGAATACTGGTGTATAAATCCTATGATATTTCCATATAATTCCTGTGATATTGCCGTATAATTCTCGGAATACTGGCGTATAATTCCTGTGATACTGCCATATAATTCCCGTGGTATTGGTGTTTTATTCCTGTGACATTGCCATATCATTCCTGTGATATTGCCATATAATTCTCGTGATACTGTTGTATAATTCCTGTGATACTGGCATATAATTCCTGTGATATTGCTGTATAATTCTTGGAATACTGCCGTATAATTCCATATATATCCATATAATTCCGTATAAATCCAGTCCGGTGGTGCTGCCATATAAATTCAGCGGTGCTGCCCTGTGCTGTATATTATTGACTCCAAATAAAGGGGTTATTAATATTTAATCCAAATAATTTTTACAGGGTTTGTCCTGTGAGGTGTGGAGGTACGCTCTCTTGTGCCGCATAATGGGGGTCATTCCGAGTTGTTCGCTCGTTGCCGATTTTCGCTATGCTGCGATTTGATGCTAACTGCGCATGCGCATGGTACGCAGAGCGCATGCGCTTAGTTATTTTACTAAAAACTTAGCAGTTTTGCTGTGGCTTCAGCGGCGCTTTTCAGTCGAACTGCGGATCGGTGTGTGATTGACAGGAAAGGGGCGTTTCTGGGTGGCAACTCAGCGTTTTCACGGCGTTTGCAAAAAAATGCAGGCGTGTCAGGGAAAACCGCGGGAGTGGCTAGGGTAACGGGGGAGTGGCTGGCCGAACGCAGGGCGTGTTTGTGACATCAAACCAAGAACTAAACGGACTGAGCTGATCGCAATCTGTTAGTAGGTCTGGAGCTACTCAGAAACTGCTAAGAATTATTTAGTAGCAATTCTGCTAATCTTTCGTTAGCAATTCTGCTATGCTAAGATACACTCCCAGAGGGCGGCGGCCTAGCGTATGCAATGCTGCTAAAAGCAGCTAGCGAGCGAACAACTCGGAATGACCCCCATTGTGTTACATAACTCCAGAAAAATAATGGAGAACAAACATTTGGAGGATAAAATAGGGAAAGATCAAGAACAACTTCCTCCTAGAGCTGAAGCTGCTGCCACTAGCCATGACATAGACGATGAAATGCCATCAACGTCGTCTGCCAAGGCCGATGCCCATTGTAATAGTAGAGGGCATGTAAAATCCAAAAAGCCAAAGTTCAGTAAAAAGACCCCAAAAAAGAAATTTAAATGGTCTGAGGAGAAACGTAAACTTGCCAATATGCCATTTACGACACGGAGTGGCAAGGAACGGCTGAGGCCCTGGCCTATGTTCATGATTAGTGGTTCAGCTTCACATGACGATGGAAGCACTCAGCCTCTCGCTAGAAAAATTAAAAGAGTTAAGCTGGAAAGAGCACAGAAAAGGACTGTGCGTTCTGAGATGGTATCACAAATCCCCAAGGAGAGTCCAAGCGTGTCGGCGGTTGTGATGCCTGACCTTCCCAACACTGGACGGGAAGAGGTGGCTCCTTCCACCATTTGCACGCCCCCTGCAAGTGCTGGAAGGAGCACCCACAGTCCAGTTCCTGATACTTAAATTGAAGATGTCACTGTAGACATACACCAGGAGGAGGAGGATATAGGTGTTGCTGGCGCTGAGGAGGAAGTTGACGATGAGGATTCAGATGGTGATATGGTTTGTTTAAGTCAGGCACCGGGGAAGATACCTGTTGTCCGTGGGATGAAGAAGCCCATTGTGATGCCTGGGCAAAACTACCAAAAAAGCCACCTCTACGGTGTGGAATTATTTCTTCACAAATCCGGACAACAGGTGTTAAGCCATCTGTGCCTCTGTCAATCTGTAATAAGTAGGGGTTAGGATGTTAACCACCTAGGAACATCCTTCCTTATACGCCACCTGCTGCGCATTCATAATAAGTCAGTGTCAAGTTGTGAAACTTTGGGTAAGAGCGAAAGCAGTCCACTGACACCTAAATCCCTTCTTCCTCCTGTACCTAAGCTTCTGCAAGCCACACTACCAACTCCCTCAACGTAACTTCCTCCTCAGTTAGGAACGTCAGTAGTCCTGCAGGCCATGTCACTGTCAAGACTGAGGATTCCTCTTCTAACCGGGATTCCTCCGATGCATCCTTGAGTGTAACGCCTGCTGTTGCTGCCGCTGCTGTTGTTGATGCTGGGAGTCGATCATCCCAGAGGGGAAGTCGGAAAACCACTTGTACTACTTCCAGTAAGCAATTGACTGTCCAACAGTCCTTTGTGAGGAAGATGAAATATCACAGCAGTCATCCTTTTGCAAAGCGGATAACTGAGGCCTTGACAGCTATGTTGGTGTTAGATGTGCGTCCGGTATCCGCCATTAGTTCAGTGGGACTTAGAGAACTGTTTGAGGTACTGTGTCCCCTGTATCAAATCCCATCTAGGTTCCACTTCTCTAGGACGGTGATACCGAGAATGTACACAGACGTCAGAAAAGGTGTCCTTAGTGTCCTACAAAATGCAGTTGTACCCACTGTCCACTTAACCACGGACGTGTGGACAAGTGGAACAGGGCAGACTAAAGACTATATGACTGTGACAGCCCACTGGGTAGATGTATTGCTTCCCACAGCAACAACAGCAGCGGCAGCACCAGTAGCAGCATCTCGCAAACACCAACTTGTTCCTATTGAAAATGGATAAATAGGAATAAAATATCACAGGGCGCCACAAATAAGCAGTCTGAAATATGTTATACAATACGTCCCTTATGTAGCTCGATTCGATAGCCAGACTTGTCTCCTCATTCACGGAGAAATTCACATGTAAAATATGAAATAGAAAATACCATCATGTGTAGATAGTAAAAAATTTAATAAACATCATGCAAGATGTTAACATATGACAGGTTTTAAAAACAAAACACAATGACAGCTCCAGTGGAACCACAGAATAGTTACCAGATGGTCTGAGAACCCCAACAAAAAAAGTTCTCAGACAAGCTTTTAAACACCAACGACCATCCGTATCAGGAAGCTGGGAACAGAGATCTGGTCCTTATTAGGTGGTGGAAACTGGCTGCTGGATAGTGCAGGGTAGCCAACGCGTTTCAACTCCTTCCTGGAGTCTTTTTCAAGGCATATTAAACATAAACAAATGATACCCTATTTAAATGTACTTGTGGCCAATCAGAATGTCCCTTTTCGGCGGGACATCGTTCTTCTGTAATTACAACCGGAAGTGACGTAGACATAACAGACACATCGGGAATGATACGCCGCCGGGAGAACAAACCGGAAGTGACGACCAACGGCCTGTATCCAACACAACGAGGAGATCTACAGGAAGTGATGCGGCACTAAAGGACGTACCGGACATGACGTCCCGGCATGTGTATCCATTGTAATTACAGAAGAACGATGTCCCGCCGAAAAGGGACATTCTGATTGGCCACAAGTACATTTAAATAGGGTATCATTTGTTTATGTTTAATATGCCTTGAAAAAGACTCCAGGAAGGAGTTGAAACGCGTTGGCTACCCTGCACTATCCAGCAGCCAGTTTCCACCACCTAATAAGGACCAGATCTCTGTTCCCAGCTTCCTGATACGGATGGTCGTTGGTGTTTAAAAGCTTGTCTGAGAACTTTTTTTGTTGGGGTTCTCAGACCATCTGGTAACTATTCTGTGGTTCCACTGGAGCTGTCATTGTGTTTTGTTTTTAAAACCTGTCATATGTTAACATCTTGCATGATGTTTATTAAATTTTTTACTATCTACACATGATGGTATTTTCTATTTCATATTTTACATGAATTTCTCCGTGAATGAGGAGACAAGTCTGGCTATCGAATCGAGCTACATAAGGGACGTATTGTATAACATATTTCAGACTGCTTATTTGTGGCGCCCTGTGATATTTTATTCCTATTTATCCATTTTCAATTGTACTTTGGTGTCTGGGGAGAGGCATCTATACTGGTTTAATTAATCTCAGGGCTGCCCTCTATTGTTCCTTTGTCGCGCTGGGTGTGGTGCACAGGAAATCACCTTTATTTGTTGCACCAACTTGTTCCTAGGCAGGCTACGCTTTGTATTACCGCTTTCCGTAAGAGGCACACAGCTGACAACCTCTTACGAAAACTGAGGAACATCATTGCAGAATGGCTTACCCCAATTAGACTCTCCTGGGGATTTGTGATATCGGACAACGCCACCAATATTGTGCGTGGGTTACATCTGGGCAAATTCCAGCACGTCCCATGTTTTGCACATACAATTCATTTGGTGGTGCAGAATTTTTTGAAAAATGACGGGCGTGCAGGAGATGCTGTCGGTGGCCTGAAAAATTACGGGCCACTTTCGGAATTCAACCACCGCGTGCCGAAGACTGGAGCGCCATCAAACAAGCCTGAACCTGCCCTGTCATCACCTGAAGCAAGAGGTGGTAAGTAACAAGGTGGAATTCAACACTCTATATCAGTGTTTCCCAACCTCGGTCCTTAAGGCACACTAACAGTCCTGGTTTTAGTCATATCCAGGCTTGAACACAGGTGACTTCATTAGTACCTCAGTTATTTTGATTTAACCACCTGTGCTGAAGCCTGGATATCACTAAAACCTGCACTGTTGATGCTCCTTGAGGACCGCGGTTGGGAATGCCTGCTCTATATGCTTCAGAGGATGGAGGAGCAGCGAAAGGTCATTCAAGCCTATACATCCACCTACGAAATAGGCAAAGGAGGGGTAATACACCTGACTCAAGCACAGTGGAGAATGATTTCTGTCTTGTGCAAGGTTCTCCAACCCTTCGAACTTGCCACACGTGATGGGGGTCATTCCGAGTTGTTCGCTCGTTGACGATTTTCGCTATACTGCGATTAGTCGCTTACTGCTGATAATGTCGATATTATCTTAAACCATAAAGCTATACCTTTAAACACACTTTTACCATGGAGCCGCTACGGCCGCTAAACTTAATATGCACTCTACGTACCTTTTACGCTATTTGCGTAATGAGTCCCGTACCATGTACGGACTCTGCGTACAAACGCCGCGCTGAGGGTACAAAGTACATGCAGCGCGTACACATTCAATTAATACACTTTTAAACCTTATACAGTTAGGCAATGTAATACACTTTAGACCCTAGCAGGGAAAGGAGGACACAACACCGATTTGTAGTTAATCACTGGGTTCCGACACCACAGAGTAATATTTCTGAAAGGGGGTTAACAATACAAATTATGCACTACAATACAACAGAGTAAATGGCTACAGTCAAAGTACATACGTGAGAATATTCGCATGCGCTTCCCGGTCCGGTCCTCCGCTATCAGGTAGATAGCGTTGAGAGTCTTGTGTGTCCGGTCAGGCAGCAACAGGCTTTTTATACAATACTTCCAAAAGCAATACAATGGATACTGTAATCCCTTTGTCCATTGGACACAGGGATGCATCTTTACAGTACAGGAGAGGTCATAGGTTGATTTGAAAAGGTGGGCGATGGCTTTCTCAACTGTTCTTGTGGGTGGTCTTCTCTGGATTCCCGACGCATACATAATATACAGTAAATACAGTTTATATCTATATTCTGCTTCTGCACATAACTATCCACAGGAACATGCGATCTTCCTCAAACCAACACCGGAATGTTACCCTTAAAATACCCTACAGCTGGATACCAGATACTACCATATAACCTTAGTCTGTCCCCTCCTATCATGCAAAGGTGAATCCCTTTGTTCTGGAATCATTTAAACTGTTGATACTTGCTGATGTGGTGCAGGGGGACTATGTGTACAATGTGCACTATTTGGATTAAATATGTAATGTTTTGATAGCCCTCCATGCGTTCACAAACTCCGCCGTAAATACCCACACAACGCGCAGGACCGCGGGAGCGACCATACGCAAATTGCGGATATGTGCACGCACAGCGGAACAAGTGCACGCGCAGTGGGCATGTGTGTGTATTTTATACGTGCTGCGTGTTCTGTAATATTTTTCGACTTTGACAGTCCACCCTTTGGCAGTCAACAATAACTGCCACTATCTAATCACTAAACAGAAAAATATCAATACAATATCTACAGACGATTGGATGGTAGGAGGAGAGTTGTAGGCGGGAAATGTATGACCTAGTGGGATAGTAAAAAGCATGTATGTATGAATCCATGTCTGAGGGGCATGTATCATCGGGCCGTATATGTTCTAGATAAGCTTCGAGGTATTGCGAAGTATACATTAAATCCTTCTTATCCCGTCTTAAGGGTCTGTAAGTGGGCCAACAAACACTACCGAGCTCTTTTCGGCTTCTTGTTCCAACAAATGGGGTGCACATTTAGTTGATGATACATGGAGGGGGAACATATGTGAGTGCTAGTATATGTGGATATCACCTGTCGACTATGTGTGTCACTAACTGGAGGTTGTAGAGATGAAGATAAGACACATATCTAAAATACATTCACATAACATTTTCATAATCATTCTTGGGTAGGATCGATGTCTTTTCCGGATGGGTGTATCTGGGCAGAGGGGGAGACAAAGGAAAAACGGGTGAAAGAAACAGGCCATGGAATTCATTTGCAATCATGTCTTATCATAACACTGTCTCTATGGATGGGTCGTAAATTAAATCTGCTGCTGTAACAATGCCCCCGCTCCTTAAACTCATCAAATTTGTGCCGTGCTTGCGCCGCGTTAGAATTCAAACACACCTAAATATCACGCCAATAATTATGACGACTCCAGGATACAAAGGAGAAACTTTCCTACACTCATAATAACATTTTGAGCCCACTCTCCTAATCCTGAGAACCAATTTCGTGGGTTCAACCATGAGACCCAGCCGGTCAGCTCATTACCTACAGCGGTCAGGGTAAGGTTGTGTCTCCTCCGGAACTCCCACTTCAACTGCAATATATCGTCCATCTTTTGATCGATAATCTCTGTGGGGTCGTCAGTGCTGTTTGTAATATACATGCAGCACTTCACACCATATTGAGTTGCCAAAGTGACACAGTACCCACCCGTCACGGCTGTGATATAATTGAGGACCATCTTGTGCTGGATCAGTTCTGTCTTGTAAGCTTGTAACTCCCTACCCGTATACCTGAAGGTGTCGTCATACATCTCAGTGATATTATCTATCAAGTTCGCTAGCGCATGGATATACCTATAATTTATAATTCCTATGGCAGTACGGGTGATGTCTAATGCAAGAAGGAATTGAATCCCGGTGGATTCGTGGATCAAATCAGAGGCTACGTGCTCTGTCCTCTCTATGAGGTGTCTCTTGACGATGTGTTCATAGTGAGTATGAGTATAAGGAGCCTGAGCACTGCGGTGAACATCTTTCATCTTATCATGGGTTATGGTCATGACCTCTGGCAACACTCTTCCAACATAACACAATCCCTATGAGTTCGGGGCAAGCCACTTATACGCCTTCCTCCCACATATGAAATAGGCATCATCGGGTGTTATGATTCCAGCACTCTGGTCTGAGGAGATTTTATAACAAGGACCTGAGCACTGGAACGTAATGCTGGGAAAGGAAGCGGGAATGGAAAATAGCCCCTGGCGCCCTAACTCCGTTGTCTCGCCCGTGCTGTCAGAAATCCCTTGCGAGACTATGGTTGCTTGAGCCCATGGCAGCCGCGTTTGAAGGGCGGATTACGTCTGCCCAACTCCGATGCCCCCTCAGGTCTTAATGGGAGACAAAGGGAAATCCGAGACAGGGTGATAACAAGGGGCACTCTGACTCAGCAACAAGGCCAGGGGATACAAGCTAACTTAAACTAGAATATGTGCGGAAAAACCGCCAGGGAAAAGGACAACCAAAATACCCACTTGTCCACTCTCCTACCCGGCACCGCCGAGTTCCGGAGAGGACTTGTGGAAGCGGAACCCTCCGCAAATGCTCCGAAAACAGAATAAAACAATAAAGCGGGCTGAGCCGCAGCACACGGCAGAGCCGCAACTCACGAACACCACACGAGATTCTCTGGCGACCGTGGCGGACAATAGAGGACCAAAGACTTCTTGGGATGAGATGACTACTCCACGATTCAGGAACTCTGAAGACAGGAATGACCGGACACAGCAGACGTTCAGCAAACCAAAGCAGCATGCAGGAAGCTATTACCGGCGTCTGTGTGAAGCACTGAGAAAGTATTTAACAAGGAGTCCTCCAATCAGATGTTTCCAAGCCATATTATCAAACATGCCGTGCAGCTGCCAGGCTGCACGAGCAGAGACAAGTGTGTGTGTGATTGATTAGATTGATCCTGCAACGGGGAACGCGGTCCGCCCGTGGCGTCCCCGTTGCTAGGGTCCGGGCGGCTCAGCACGCCTGGCGTCCCTGCGTCGCTAGGGAGCCGGCGGCTACGCGCGCACGGCGTCCCAGCGTTGCTAGGGACCCGGCGGCTAGCCCGCCCGGCGTCCATAGTAGCTAGGCGCCGGGCCGCGAGGACATCGCGGACCCCGGCGCCTAACAGTACCCCCCCCTTGAGGAGGGGTCAAGGAACCCCTAAAGCCAGGTTTCTGAGGAAATTCTCGAAAAAATGCCCTCTTGAGCCTAGGGGCATGAAGATACTTATCCAGGACCCAAGACCTTTCCTCCGGACCATAGCCTTTCCAGTGAACTAAAAAATAAAGCCGACCCCGGGACAATTTAGAGTCAAGAACTTTCTCTACCAAGAATTCCTGTTGTCCCCGTACATCCACTGGAGATCTACCCTGAGAGATCCTCCGAGGAAATCTGCTGGAAGAAACGTATTGTTTCAACAGGGAACAATGAAAAGTATTTCCAATTTTAAGAGATCTTGGTAAACGTAGCCGGAAGGCAACTGGGTTGACCTTCTTAATAATAAGAAACGGTCCAATAAATTTGGGTCCCAGTCTAGCCGAGAATTGTCGAAGCCTGATGTTGCGAGTCGACAACCACACCTTATCTCCCACCTTAAAAGTGCAGGGACGTCGGAGCCTGTCAGAAAATTTCTTCTCTCGGAAGGCCGCTTTCCTGAGAGCAAGGTGCACTTTTTTCCAAATTGCTCTGAGATGGGAGGTCAAGGTTAGCGAGGAGACTGGAGAATGATGAAAAAAAGAATTGGCTCTGGGGTGAAAACCAAAAACTGAAAAGAACGGAGACTCTTTGGTGGAGGAATGACAAGAGTTATTGTAAGCAAATTCAGCCAAAGGGAGAAACTCAGACCAATCATTCTGGAGTTTGGCTGAATACAGACGCAAATATTGTTTTAATGACTGGTTGACTCGTTCGGTTTGCCCGTTAGACTGTGGGTGGTAACCAGATGTTAACGATAGTGTCATCTTCAATGAGGCACAAAAACATTTCCAGAATTGTGCGATGAATTGTGGACCCCGGTCAGAAACAATATCAGTGGGCAACCCATGAAGCCTGAACACATGGCGGAGGAACAAAACTGCCAACCCTTGAGCAGAAGGCAATCGGGGAAGAGCAACAAAATGAGCCATTTTACTAAAACGGTCCACTACCACCCAAATGACTCGGAATCCGGCTGAAAGGGGAAGGTCAACCACAAAATCCATGGAAATATGAGACCATGGCCTGAGAGGAACAGCTAAAGGCATGAGTTGCCCGATAGGCAACGAACGAGGAACCTTATGCTGTGCACAAACCTGACATGAACGAACGAATTTCTTAACGTCTTTAGAAAGACTAGGCCACCACACTGAACGAGAGACTAACTCCAATGTCTTAGTGATTCCCGGATGCCCTGAGACCTTGCTGTCATGAAATTCAGTTAAAACAGTGGCTCTCAAAAATTCAGGGACATAAAGACGACCAGCAGGAGTAAGTCTAGGAGCTTGGTGTTGAAGCTGATTTAACTGGGTAAATAAATCCTGAGTAAGGCCTGCCCGGATGACCGAAGATGGAAGTATGGAGGTAACAGGATTGCTATTGTGAACCGGAAGAAAGCTACGTGACAGGGCATCAGCTTTTGTATTCTTGGAACCAGGCCTGAAAGTAATTATAAACCTGAAACGAGTAAAAAATAATGCCCAACGTGCCTGCCGAGCATTAAGCCGTTTAGCTGACTCAATATATTGCAGGTTCTTATGGTCAGTAAAAACCGAAATTGTATGTTTAGCTCCCTCCAGCCAATGCCTCCACTCCTCAAAAGCCCATTTCACCGCCAGTAACTCCCGATTACCAACGTCATAGTTGGATTCAGCGGAGGAGAATTTCCTGGACATAAAGGCACAAGGATGTAACTCCAGAGACTCCGGGTCCTCTTGAGAAAGGAAAGCCCCCACTCCAACCTCTGAGGCATCAACCTCCACAACAAAAGGCAATTCCGGATTAGGATGTCTGAGGACTGGAGCCGAGACAAAGGCTTGTTTCAAGGCCTGGAAGGACAATTCAGCTTCATGCGACCAGTTGGTAGGATCCGCCCCTTTTTTTGTCAGAGCTACTATGGGAGCAACCAGGTCAGAAAAAGAATGAATAAACATCCTATAATAATTTGCAAACCCTAAAAAGCGCTGAATTGCTTTTAAATTAGTGGGTTGCGCCCAATTAAGGATGGCCTGGAGCTTCTTTGGTTCCATGGAAAATCCCTGAGGATAAATTATGTACCCTAAAAAAGATACTTCCGTGACGTGAAAATCACACTTCTCCAGCTTGGCATATAAATGATTCTCACGTAACTTTTGAAGAACCAGACGCACCTGGGTAACATGTTGTTCCATTGATTCAGAAAAAATCAAGATGTCGTCTAAATAAACGACCACAAATTTCCCTAAGAAGTCACGGAGAACATCGTTAATAAGGTCTTGAAAAACTGCCGGAGCGTTAGACAGGCCGAACGGCATCACCAGGTATTCGTAGTGACCCGACTGAGTGCTGAAAGCCGTCTTCCACTCATCCCCAGATTTAATTCGGATGAGGTTGTAAGCTCCTCTAAGGTCAATTTTAGAAAAAATCACAGCAGAACTAGAGATGAGCGGGTTCGGTTCCTCGGAATCCGAACCCGCCCGAACTTCAGTTTTTTTTACACGGGGCCGAGCGACTCGGATCTTCCCGCCTTGCTCGGTTAACCCGAGCGCGCCCGAACGTCATCATCCCGCTGTCGGATTCTCGCGAGGCTCGGATTCTATCGCGAGACTCGGATTCTATATAAGGAGCCGCGCGTCGCCGCCATTTTCACACGTGCATTGAGATTCATAGGGAGAGGACGTGGCTGGCGTCCTCTCCGTTTATAGAGAAGAGAGTGAGACTAGAGTAGAGAGAGACACAGTAGTAATTTTGGGGAGCATTAGGAGGAGTACTTTAGGAGGAGTACTACTACTTGCTGAAGTGATAGATAGATAGTGTGACTGTATAATGTATATCTGACTTGTGGGGGAGACACTGACAGTGGGGAGCAGTTAGAGTCTGAGAGCAGGACTTGCTGCCAGAGTGCCACACTGCCATTGTGACCACACTGACCACCAGTATAATATATATTGTGATTGTCTGCTTAGGAGTACTACTTGCAAGTTGCTGATAGTGTGACCAGTGACCTGACCACCAGTTTAATAATCACCACCAGTTTAATATATATAATATATATATATATAATTGTATATAATATATATATAATATTGTATACCACCTACCCGTTTTTTGTTTTTTTTCTTTCTTCTTCTTTATACATACTACTATAGTAGCTTACTGTAGCAGTCTGCGGTGCTGCTGAGCTGACAGTGTCCAGCAGGTCCGTCATCAGTCATTACATAATAAATATATATTATATACCTGTCCGGCTGCAGTACTAGTGATATTATATATATATATATATTGATTTCATCTCATTATCATCCAGTCTATATTAGCAGCAGACACAGTACGGTAGTCCACGGCTGTAGCTACCTCTGTGTCGGCAGTCGCTGGTCCATCCATAATTGTATACCACCTACCCGTGGTTTTTTTTTTTTCTTTCTTTTTTATACATACTACTATAGTAGCTTACTGTAGCAGTCTGCGGTGCTGCTGAGCTGACAGTGTCCAGCAGGTCCGTCATCAGTCATTACATAATAAATATATATTATATACCTGTCCGGCTGCAGTACTAGTGATATTATATATATATATATTGATTTCATCTCATTATCATCCAGTCTATATTAGCAGCAGACACAGTACGGTAGACCACGGCTGTAGCTACCTCTGTGTCGGCAGTCGCTCGTCCATCCATAAGTATACTAGTATCCATCCATCTCCATTGTTTACCTGAGGTGCCTTTTAGTTGTGCCTATTAAAATATGGAGAACAAAAATGTTGAGGTTCCAAAATTAGGGAAAGATCAAGATCCACTTCCACCTCGTGCTGAAGCTGCTGCCACTAGTCATGGCCGAGACGATGAAATGCCAGCAACGTCGTCTGCCAAGGCCGATGCCCAATGTCATAGTACAGAGCATGTAAAATCCAAAACACCAAATATCAGTAAAAAAAGGACTCCAAAATCTAAAATAAAATTGTCGGAGGAGAAGCGTAAACTTGCCAATATGCCATTTACCACACGGAGTGGCAAGGAACGGCTGAGGCCCTGGCCTATGTTCATGGCTAGTGGTTCAGCTTCACATGAGGATGGAAGCACTCAGCCTCTTGCTAGAAAAATGAAAAGACTCAAGCTGGCAAAAGCACCGCAAAGAACTGTGCGTTCTTCGAAATCCCAAATCCACAAGGAGAGTCCAATTGTGTCGGTTGCGATGCCTGACCTTCCCAACACTGGACGTGAAGAGCATGCGCCTTCCACCATTTGCACGCCCCCTGCAAGTGCTGGAAGGAGCACCCGCAGTCCAGTTCCTGATAGTCAGATTGAAGATGTCAGTGTTGAAGTACACCAGGATGAGGAGGATATGGGTGTTGCTGGCGCTGGGGAGGAAATTGACAAGGAGGATTCTGATGGTGAGGTGGTTTGTTTAAGTCAGGCACCCGGGGAGACACCTGTTGTCCGTGGGAGGAATATGGCCGTTGACATGCCTGGTGAAAATACCAAAAAAATCAGCTCTTCGGTGTGGAAGTATTTCAACAGAAATGCGGACAACATTTGTCAAGCCGTGTGTTGCCTTTGTCAAGCTGTAATAAGTAGGGGTAAGGACGTTAACCACCTCGGAACATTCTCCCTTATACGTCACCTGCAGCGCATTCATAATAAGTCAGTGACAAGTTCAAAAACTTTGGGCGACAGCGGAAGCAGTCCACTGACCAGTAAATCCCTTCCTCTTGTAACCAAGCTCACGCAAACCACCCCACCAACTCCCTCAGTGTCAATTTCCTCCGTCCCCAGGAATGCCAATAGTCCTGCAGGCCATGTCACTGGCAATTCTGACGAGTCCTCTCCTGCCTGGGATTCCTCCGATGCATCCTTGCGTGTAACGCCTACTGCTGCTGGCGCTGCTGTTGTTGCTGCTGGGAGTCGATGGTCATCCCAGAGGGGAAGTCGTACTCATAAGCCCACTTTTACTACTTCCACCAAGCAATTGA
The DNA here is from genome assembly GCF_028390025.1 of Pseudophryne corroboree. Lineage (NCBI taxonomy): Eukaryota > Metazoa > Chordata > Amphibia > Anura > Myobatrachidae > Pseudophryne > Pseudophryne corroboree. The sequence continues at coordinate 384,285,410 of NC_086453.1, forward strand.
CTGTCCAACAGTCCTTTGCGAGGAAGATGAAATATCACAGCAGTCATCCTGCTGCAAAGCGGATAACTGAGGCCTTGGCATCCTGGGTGGTGAGAAACGTGGTTCCGGTATCCATCATTACTGCAGAGCCAACTAGAGACTTGTTGGAGGTACTGTGTCCCCGGTACCAAATACCATCTAGGTTCCATTTCTCTAGGCAGGCGATACCGAAAATGTACACAGACCTCAGAAAAAGAGTCACCAGTGTCCTAAAAAATGCAGCTGTACCCAATATCCACTTAACCACGGACATGTGGACAAGTGGAGCAGGGCAGGGTCAGGACTATATGACTGTGACAGCCCACTGGGTAGATGTATGGACTCCCGCCGCAAGAACAGCAGCGGCGGCACCAGTAGCAGCATCTCGCAAACGCCAACTCTTTCCTAGGCAGGCTACGCTTTGTATCACCGGTTTCCAGAATACGCACACAGCTGAAAACCTCTTACGGCAACTGAGGAAGATCATCGCGGAATGGCTTACCCCAATTGGACTCTCCTGTGGATTTGTGGCATCGGACAACGCCAGCAATATTGTGTGCGCATTAAATCTGGGCAAATTCCAGCACGTCCCATGTTTTGCACATACCTTGAATTTGGTGGTGCAGAATTTTTTAAAAAACGACAGGGGCGTGCAAGAGATGCTGTCGGTGGCCAGACACTTTCGGCGTACAGGCACCACGTACAGAAGACTGGAGCAACACCAAAAACGCCTGAACCTGCCCTGCCATCATCTGAAGCAAGAAGTGGTAACGAGGTGGAATTCAACCCTATATATGCTTCAGAGGTTGGAGGAGCAGCAAAAGGCCATTCAAGCCTATACAATTCAGCACGATATAGGAGGTGGAATGCACCTGTCTCAAGCGCAGTGGAGAATGATTTCAACGTTGTGCAAGGTTCTGCTGCCCTTTGAACTTGCCACACGTGAAGTCAGTTCAGACACTGCCAGCCTGAGTCAGGTCATTCCCCTCATCAGGCTTTTGCAGAAGAAGCTGGAGACATTGAAGGAGGAGCTAACACGGAGCGATTCCGCTAGGCATGTGGGACTTGTGGATGGAGCCCTTAATTCGCTTAACAAGGATTCACGGGTGGTCAATCTGTTGAAATCAGAGCACTACATTTTGGCCACCGTGCTCGATCCTAGATTTAAAACCTACCTTGGATCTCTCTTTCCGGCAGACACAAGTCTGCTGGGGTTCAAAGACCTGCTGGTGAGAAAATTGTCAAGTCAAGCGGAACGCGACCTGTCAACATCTCCTCCTTCACATTCTCCCGCAACTGGGGGTGCGAGGAAAAGGCTAGGAATTCCGAGCCCACCCGCTGGCGGTGATGCAGGGCAGTCTGGAGCGACTGCTGATGCTGACATCTGGTCCGGACTGAAGGACCTGTCAACGATTACGGACATGTCGTCTACTGTCACTGCATATGATTCTCTCCCCATTGAAAGAATGGTGGAGGATTATATGAGTGACCGCATCCAAGTAGGCACGTCACACAGTCCGTACTTATACTGGCAGGAAAAAGAGGCAATTTGGAGGCCCTTGCACAAACTGGCTTTATTCTACCTAAGTTGCCCTCCCACAAGTGTGTACTCCGAAAGAGTGTTTAGTGCCGCCGCTCACCTTGTCAGCAATCGGCGTACGAGGTTACTTCCAGAAAATGTGGAGAAGATGATGTTCATTAAAATGAATTATAATCAATTCCTCCGTGGAGACATTGACCAGCAGCAATTGCCTCCACAAAGTACACAGGGAGCTGAGATGGTGGATTCCAGTGGGGACGAATTGATAATCTGTGAGGAGGGGGATGTACACGGTGATATATCGGAGGATGATGATGAGGTGGACATCTTGCCTCTGTAGAGCCAGTTTGTGCAAGGAGAGATTAATTGCTTCTTTTTTGGTGGGGGTCCAAACCAACCCGTCATTTCAGTCACAGTCGTGTGGCAGACCCTGTCACTGAAATGATGGGTTGGTTAAAGTGTGCATGTCCTGTTTATACAACATAAGGGTGGGTGGGAGGGCCCAAGGACAATTCCATCTTGCACCTCTTTTTTCTTTAATTTTTCTTTGCGTCATGTGCTGTTTGGGGAGTGTTTTTTGGAAGGGCCATCCTGCGTGACACTGCAGTGCCACTCCTAGATGGGCCCGGTGTTTGTGTCGGCCACTAGGGTCGCTTATCTTACTCACACAGCTACCTCATTGCGCCTCTTTTTTTCTTTGCGTCATGTGCTGTTTGGGGAGTGTTTTTTGGAAGGGCCATCCTGCGTGACACTGCAGTGCCACTCCTAGATGGGCCCGGTGTTTGTGTCGGCCACTAGGGTCGCTTATCTTACTCACACAGCTACCTCATTGCGCCTCTTTTTTTCTTTGCGTCATGTGCTGTTTGGGGAGTGTTTTTTGGAAGGGCCATCCTGCGTGACACTGCAGTGCCACTCCTAGATGGGCCCGGTGTTTGTGTCGGCCACTAGGGTCGCTTAGCTTAGTCATCCAGCGACCTCGGTGCAAATTTTAGGACTAAAAATAATATTGTGAGGTGTGAGGTATTCAGAATAGACTGAAAATGAGTGGAAATAATGGTTATTGAGGTTAATAATACTTTGGGATCAAAATGACCCCCAAATTCTATGATTTAAGCTGTTTTTTAGGGTTTTTTGAAAAAAACACCCGAATCCAAAACACACCCGAATCCGACAAAAAAAATTCGGTGAGGTTTTGCCAAAACGCGGTCCAACCCAAAACACGGCCGCGGAACCGAACCCAAAACCAAAACATAAAACCCGAAAAATTTCAAGTGCACATCTCTAAGCAGAACGTAATTGATCAAAAAGTACAGAAATCAACGGCAAAGGATAGGTGTTTTTAACGGAGATCTTATTCAGGGCTCTAAAATCAATGCAGGGTCTAAGCGAGCCATTTTTTTTTCTCCACAAAGAAAAAACCTGCACTTAAAGGAGATTTTGATGGTCTAATAAATATTTTCTTTAGGCTTTCCTGAATATAATTATTCATGGCCGTAGTTTCTGGCCCGGACAAAGCATATAATCTCCCCTTTGGCAAAGTGGCACCTGGAACTAGCTCAATCGTACAATCATAAGGCCGATGGGGAGGCAGAATGTCCGCATTGCCTTTAGAGAAGACACCGGCAAACTCTTGGTATTCCACAGGAATGAGCTCTGGAATGATTGCTGCAACTCTGACTGGATACGAAATACATTCCTTAGCACAAAATGTACCCCATTGGGAAATCTCCCCGGACCGCCAATCAATGGTGGGATTATGAAAGGCCAGCCAAGGGTGACCCAGAACAACAGGAACTGCCGGGCAATGTGTAAGGTAAAATTCAATATTTTCGGAATGTAAGGCTCCTACGGTAAGTACTACTGGAGGTGTACGGTGAGTAATTATCCCATTAGAAAGCGGACCCCCATCTAAGCCGTGCATGGTGATACATCTATCTAATGGTAACTGCGGAATGCTTAAGGCCTTAGCCCAAGTTAAATCCATAAAGTTTCCTGCAGCTCCACTGTCGACAAAAGCCGACACCAAAGAACTGAGGCTGCCAAAGGAAACTTTAACAGGAACTAAGAGAGAGTTGTTTGAGGAGATAAGCTGCAGACCTAAGTGAACCCCCTCACAATTCACCTGGTCAAAGCGTTTCCCGACTTGTTCGGGCAATTACGAGCAAAATGTCCCTTACAACCACAGTATAAACAAAGACCGGAATTTTGTCTTCTGGTTTTTTCTTCAGGAGACAGCCGAGAGAGATCCATCTGCATGGGCTCCTCTACGTCTTCTGGAATGGAATATACACAAGGACTAGACCTTACAAGTGCTCCTCTTTCAGTCCTCCGCTCTCGGAGAAGACGATCAATCTTTATAGCAAGCTCCATGAGTTTATCGAGAGTCTCAGGAGCGGGGTACTGGAGGAGACTGTCTTTAATAAATTCAGATAAACCGAGGCGAAACTGACTGCGCAGGGCCGGGTCATTCCAGCCACAGTCGTTCGACCAACGGCGAAATTCGGTACTATAAACCTCCGCAGGATTTCGTCCTTGTTTGAGAGCGCACAGCTGACTCTCAGCGGACGCCTCTCTATCTGGGTCATCATACAAGAGCCCTAAAGACTTAAAAAAGGCGTCTACAGATAACAACGCAGGATCCTCAGCTCTTAAACCAAATGCCCAGGTCTGAGGATCCCCCTGGAGTAAAGAAATAATAATCCCAACCCGCTGAGATTCATTACCAGAGGATGTTGGTCTTCAACGAAAATAAAGTTTACAGGATTCTTTCAAATTAAAAAATTCTTTTCTATCACCGGAAAAACGGTCGGGCAAATGCATCTTTGGTTCAGGGACTACCTTCGGGGAGGCTCGCAAAAGATCTTCCTGCGATCTCACCCGAAGAGAAAGATCCTGAACCATCTGAGTAAGTTCTTGTATCTGGTTTACTAAGAGCTGACCGGGATTCGGCCCTAAACCTGACGGATTCATGAGGCCAATAAACTCTCACAAAAACTGAATGAGAAAAAATTAAACCCCGTTTAATTTAAAATTTTGTTTTTGGGCCGGTAATAATGTTATGATTCCAGCACTCTGGTCTGAGGAGATTTTATAACAAGGACCTGAGCACTGGAACGTAATGCTGGGAAAGGAAGCGGGAATGGAAAATAGCCCCTGGCACCCTAACTCCGTTGTCTCGCCCGTGCTGTCAGAAATCCCTTGCGAGACTATGGTTGCTTGAGCCCATGGCAGCCGCGTTTGAAGGGCGGATTACGTCTGCCCAACTCCGATGCCCCCTCAGGTCTTAATGGGAGACAAAGGGAAATCCGAGACAGGGTGATAACAAGGGGCCCTCTAACTCAGCAACAAGGCCAGGGGCTACAAGCTAACTTAAACTAGAATATGTGCGGAAAAACCGCCAGGGAAAAGGACAACCAAAATACCCACTTGTCCACTCTCCTACCCGGCACCGCCGAGTTCCGGAGAGGACTTGTGGAAGCGGAACCCTCCGCAAATGCTCCGAAAACAGAATAAAACAATAAAGCGGGCTGAGCCGCAGCACACGGCAGAGCCGCAACTCACGAACACCACACGAGATTCTCTGGCGACCGTGGCGGACAATAGAGGACCAAAGACTTCTTGGGATGAGATGACTACTCCACGATTCAGGAACTCTGAAGACATGAATGACCGGACACAGCAGGACTGGAACAGACGTTCAGCAAACCAAAGCAGCATGCAGGAAGCTATTACCGGCGTCTGTGTGAAGCACTGAGAAAGTATTTAACAAGGAGTCCTCCAATCAGATGTTTCCAAGCCATATTATCAAACATGCCGTGCAGCTGCCAGGCTGCACGAGCAGAGACAAGTGTGTGTGTGATTGATTAGATTGACCCTGCAACGGGAAACGCGGTCCGCCCGTGGCGTCCCCGTTGCTAGGGTCCGGGCGGCTCAGCACGCCTGGCGTCCCAGCGTTGCTAGGGACCCGGCGGCTAGCCCGCCCGGCGTCCCTAGTAGCTAGGCGCCGGGCCGCGAGGACATCGCGGACCCCGGCGCCTAACATCGGGGAGAACATATAGGACAGAATATGACATTACCATATTACAAACTTTCCAAGTGAAAAACCCAATCCCTAGTTCTCCCATCTGCTCAGTACAAGTATCGGGCTGGATGATATGAGCACAATACCCTGGTGATACTTCTCCAACCCACATGGTCTTGCTTCCTCGAGTATACCTATACCGAAAATACCTCCCACTGTTGGCTATTTGGCGTACAAGTTCAGAGTCTATGGGTATCCTATCAGCTCTGTGCGAAAAGGCCATTGTCTGGTTATTCCATGTCACCTCCCAATTTCCCAGTTTTCGGTAATTGGAAATGTTGAAACACACTAAGGTTCTATCTACATGATACTGGTGGAGCTTCAAACTAGGGGGCCTAGAAATATTGAATTTCTTGTCCACCGGTCTCCCACACCGTAATTCGAGTACCTCATCTATTGCTAAAGGGTACGGTACTAATCCTGACTTGCTCTGACCTTGAGGTACTTGTGAGCACACCCAGCATTCTGTCTGGTTTAAGACCTTACCCACTAGTGAGTGGTAATCACTCAATGGATGACGGTCCATGTTGATATTAAGGCTGGACTGACATCTCTGGATGCACCCATCCTCGACAATGTTCTCACAATTCCTACAAATGCAATTTTCCTCAGCCAATAACCCTTCACAGTGCCTCCGAGCTCCCTGACTACCAGATCACTTTCTGATACTCGCCTTTGCTCGAGTGATGTGTTGCTCTTGAGATTCTACAAATCCATCCTTGCCATCAGAACCCATTCCAGATCCTTTCTCGACCTCTCTGGGACCCTCACCGAAACAGACTGTCCTGGTCAACAACAGGATTAACAGGAAAACCCGGAACGCAGTCTCTTGGGGTAAGCCCATCTTGGGGTAAGCCCATCTTGTTAAGGGAAGAGAAGGGAAACAAGAAGGGGGAGAAAGGGAAGGAGAGAAGGAGGGTAGTGGGAGATGGAGAAAATAATAAAATAGAAAAACTGGTGCGACAACCGCCTCTGGTCTTGTTGTTCTCCGCGCTCAGGTGCCGTGACAACAGTCCTGCCTCTCAACCTTCCCGGAACAGACACTCCAGTGATACGATGTTCTCTACACTCTGCTCTTTGTCACGGGTTCTCTCTGGGTCAGCGACCTTCTTACAGTGGGACGAGTGGACCCAAGTCTCTCTTTCGGCAACCTTTAATGCTGTCGTGCTGGTTAGTAAGACTTGGTACGGTCCTTCCCACCTGTCAATGAGGCAACCTGAGCGTAGAAAATTTCGAATCATTACATAATCCCCAGGTTTAATGTCATGACAATTACTGTTCGGTAGGTCAGGAATCACCAGCTTTAGATTTCTGTTTTGATTCCTCAGCTGCTGGCTCATCTTAACCAAATATTTTACAGTCACTTCGTTATTGTATTTCAAATCATCCTGGGGGTCTATTATTACATGGGATTGTCGACCAAAAAGAATCTCAAAGGGTGATAGGTTAAGGGGGGACCTGGGAGTGGTTCTGATGCTGTACAATACTAGTGGCAAAGCTTCTGGCCACAACAATCCAGTCTCAGCCATCACTTTGCTCAGCTTGTTCTTAATAGTGCTGTTCACTCTCTCCACCTTCGCACTTGTCTGTGGTCGGTACGGAGTATGCAGCTTGCTATTAATGCCCATCAGTTTGCACATAACCTGAAAGACTTCACCTGTAAAATGGGTACCCCTATCGCTTTCAATTATTCTAGGGATACCATATCTACACACAAATTCCTGCACAATTTTCTTTGCAGTGAACGTAGCAGTATTTGTGGCAGCAGGGAACGCTTCTACCCAATTGGAAAACATATCAATACAGACTAACACATATTTTAAATTCCTACAGGGTGGTAACTGTATGAAATCAATTTGTATTACCTGTAAAGGGCCGTCTGTCGGAGGGATATGGGATGGTTCTGTTGGTATTGACTTTCCAATATTCTTCCTCAAGCAAGTAAGACCTGTCATTGCTCTCTTACCTGCATGAGAAGAGAATCCTGGTGCACACCAGTAGGCTCTCACCAGCTTACACATACCCTCTTTACCCAGATGAGTCAGACCGTGTGCCGCCTCAGCTAAGCTTGGAAGATATGCTCTGGGGGCCACTGGCTTACCCTGTCCACCTGTCCAGAGTCCCGAGGACTCCTGGCCATACCCCTTTGACCTCTAGACCGCCTTTTCCTGTGGAGAACACAAATTTTGCATTTCAATTAATTTTTGTGTGTTGATTGTGTTGAATGTCATCAGTGATGTGATATCTGTTTGTATGGGGGTGCTGGCTGCTGATTTAGCAGCTTCGTCTGCCCGGCTGTTACCAAGTGAGATTGGATCTTAGTTGTAAGTATGGGCTTTGCACTTGATAACAGCCACTCTGTCTGGTTCTTGTATCGCTGTTAGAAGCCTTTTTATGTGGGATGCATGTGCTACAGGTGTGCCAGCTGCCGTCATGAAATTTCTGAGGCGCCATAGGGCCCTGAAATCATGCACTACTCCAAAGGCATACCTAGAATCTGTGCATATATTGGCTGACTTACCCTTGGCCAATTCACACGCTCTGGTTAGGGCGACCAGCTCAGCAACTTGTGCTGAGTGCGGTGGGCCCAGGGGTTCAGCTTCTATGATACCTCTGTCATCTACGACTGCGTATCCAGTACACAGGTCTCCCGAGTCTGTCTGTCTGTCTGTGGCAACTACAGTCAGTGTAAAAAGTAAAATCTACGCCTTCCAGTGGGTTGTCACTAATGTCAGGACTTGCAGTGAAAGTCTGGTTCAGGTATTCCATACAATCATGCGTGTCAGTGTCTGCACTAAATCCTCCTTCACCATCATTCTCATCCTCCACTCTTTGTGCCTGTCCAGGCACACCCGGCAGATAAGTTGCAGGATTTAGTGCGCTGCATCTCTTTATGGTGATGTTTACAGGGGCCATTAGTGCTAATTCCCGCTTTGTAAACCGTGCCGATGAGACATGTCTGGTTTGGGCGGAGTTCAGTAAGGCTGACACTGCATGAGGTGTATGGATTGTCAGGTTGTGTCCTAACACTACGTCTTCGCTTTTACTTACTAGCAAAGCTATCGCTGCAACACTTCGCAAGCATGTGGGGAGAGACCGCGCTACGGTGTTCAACTGTGCACTGTAGTAAGCTACCGGCCTGCTGGCATCACCATGTCTCTGGGTTAGGACACCTGCCGCACACCCAGCACTTTCCGTACTGTACAATTCAAAGGGTTTCCCATAATCTGGCATGCCTAATGCAGGTGCCTGTGATAGGCACTGTTTGAGTCTCTCAAATGCCAGTTCGGACTCATCTGTGTGCGAGATCCGATCTGGTTTGTTCGAAGAGACCATTTCTTGCAAAGGTAAAGCCAGTATGGAGAACCCTGGGATCCAGTTTCGGCAGTACCCACACATTCCAAGAAAAGTGCGGATCTGTTGCTGGGTTTGTGGCAGAGTCATGTCGCGAATCGCCTGTATTCTATCAGCGGTGAGGTGTCTCAGTCCTTGTGTCAAGCAATGTCCCAAATATTTTACCCTGGTCTGGCACAGCTGCAACTTATCCTTTGATACCTTGTGTCCCGTATTAGAAAGGTGAAACAGAAGCTGTTTCGTGTCTTTCAAGGATGATTCGAGTGAATCAGAACACAACAGTAAGTCAGCTACATACTGTATTAATACTGATCCGCTCTCAGGTTGAAAGGATTGTAAACAGTCATGCAAAGCCTGGGAAAAAATACTTGGGCTGTCAATGAAACCTCGGGGAAGGCGAGTCCAGGTGTACTGTACTCCTCTGTATGTAAATGCAAACAGGTATTGGCTGTCAGGGTGTAGAGGGACCGAAAAGAAGGCAGAACAGAGGTCAATGGCAGTGAAAAATTTTGCAGTAGGCGGAATTTGCATGAGGATGACAGCTGGATTTGGCACTACTGGGAATTGGCTCTCAACTATCGTGTTTATCCCCCTTAGATCCTGCACTAGCCTGTAACCCCTCCCCCCACTCTTTTTCACAGGGAAGATGGGACTATTGGCAGTGCTGGACGTCCTGACTAGGATGCCCTGTTGTAGCAAGCGCTCTATGACTGGGTACACTCCTAATTCCACCTCTGGCTTCAGAGGATACTGAGGGATTTTTGGAACTATCCTACCATCTTTTATTTGCACTACTACGGGAGCTACATTCGCCATCAATCCAGTGTCTTGTCCATCTTTGGTCCAGAGGGATCACCGGTATTCGTGAGATCATTTCCTCTACCTTTGATGGACACCTGTCTATAACAGCAGAGTGTGACATTAGCCTTTGTGGGGTGTCTAACATATCCTGCACTTCCTGAACGTGATTCTCGGGTATATCCAAGAAGACACAAAGCAAGGGTTACCTCCCAGCGCTAGTTCAATCAAGTATGATGTTGACTCACACCACTCAAAATTTCTTAGAGTTCTATTAGTAATAATAAAAATTACAAACAAATAAAAGTTTTTTCAATCTTTCTAATTTTATTTATTTAAGCAAAAAGAGAAATAGTGATCATCTATTCAATGATGAAGCCTGCTTAGACAGGTGAAACTAGTAGATCACAGAGGCACCAGCAAACGTCTGCCGGCAGACACCTGTTGTTTATGCTTTCCTGCTACAAGAGAACACAGTAAGTCTTGATTGGATACAAAACTTTGGGAAACAACAGAGGAGAAATTTACATGTTGTTGCTCCCCTTGAGATATGTCCTATTGAAAAACTGACTTTTAGCATTATTTAAGAGGAAGAAAAAACACAAGAAGGAGACTCTAGAATGTAATTATGCTATTCCAGCAATTTAACTAAACACTGGAGTGATATATCCAAGGTGTATTGGATTTAGATTGAAAAATTTCACGGATAAGAAAGTGAGTAAATCGCAAATAGGCGTATCACTAGCCCATATATGTTATATGTATGTATGTTATGTCCATGTCTTAGTATACCGGTATTAGGAATCACTATCGATATTTTAGTTATTTTTTAAAAATGTTCATTGAATAGATGATCACTATTTCTCTTTTTGCTTAAATAAATAAAATTAGAAAGATTGAAAAAACTTTTATTTGTTTGTAATTTTTATTATTACTAATAGAACTCTAAGAAATTTTGAGTGGTGTGAGTCAACATCATACTTGATTGAACTAGCGCTGGGAGGTAACCCTTGCTTTGTGTATTTGTATAGATTGAGAGGAACGTGGAATCCTCTTACTCCTCCATAAGCAGCTTACTATATCAAGTAAAGCAAGAAGCGCAGTCCTCGACTTTGTATTTGTTTCTATATCCAAGAAGACACCCTCAGGAGTACAATATATGACACACCTCATTTTACACAATAAATCTCTCCCAAGTAGATTAGTCGGAGCCGATGCAGCTAGCAAAAAGGAATGCTTGGTCTGCAAAGGCCCTATCGTAATCTCCGCTGGTCTACTTAAAGGGTAGTGTTGCACTACTCATGTTACTCCCATTGCCGAAATTGTTTTACCCGTGGTTTTCATACCTACCGTCGAATTTAACACTGACCTGGCCGCCCCTGTATCTACAAGAAAAGGTAATGATCTACCAGCTACATCAACTGTGACCTCAGGTTCACTACCAAGGCTAGCAATCAACTTCACTGGCTGCAGACTACAGGTGTGGCCCAACCCCTATTGTATATTGTGACCCTCCCGCAGCGCACTGGCAGCTACAATATGTGAGGGGGGTAACTGAGAATTTTCGGAGGTCTGCCAGTCCCTGCTTGTTTCCCCTACATGTGGCTCATAACTTCTCCTATGCGATCCCTGATCCCAATTATGTGTATTATAGTGTGGTTCATATCCTGGTCTAGGGGGTCGGTATACCTTATGTGTGTTTTTATACCTACAATTCCATGCAAAATGTCCTTCCTTCTGACAGTTATAGCATACTACTACACGTGACTTACCATCAGGGGTCTGGGGTTTTGGCTGATGCGGTTTTGTTGTAAGAGCATTTATACTTACTGTCATCAGCTTGTGCCCCTGAGACTCCCTGTGCTTAATGACGTTCCGGTCGTGCTCGATAGCGGACTCTCTTAATGCAGCCACCGAGATACCTCTCCAGTTAGGTAGAGTGGCTTGTACCCTTGTTCTTAATGTCTCTTTTAACCCGTCCATTAATACTGACACAGCTATCTCCCTGTGATGTACATTGTCCTTAATGTCCTCGATCCCAGTGTATCTAGCCATTTCCTGCAGTGCTCGGTGGAAATATTCAGATGCCATTTCACCTTCTTTTTGTCTTATGGAAAAGATTTTATTCCATTTGACAACAGTAGGGAAATATACTTCTAATTGCAGATTGATTTGTCATACATTCTCCTGAGTGTACTCATCAGTGAGAGGTACTTCTGCATCTAATTTACAATCAGTAATGAATTTCGCGGGGTCAATATTGGAGGGTAAACATACTCGTAGCACTGTTCGCCAATCTTTGTTTGTGGGTTCGGTGGCGTTACCTAATTCTTTAATGAACCTCTGGCATGCGACTAGATCCTTTCTGGGATCGGGAAATTCTGACATAATTGCCCTCAATTCCGTCCGGGACCAGGGACAATGCATAGCAATGTTCCTGATGGGAGTGACTCCCTGAGCGTCAGTCCTCCCATTGGGGACTGCGATCACCCTGACAGGATTTAATTTAATTACGTCGTTTTGAGTTGACTCCACAATCTGAGGTGCTATTGTTTCTGCATAATGTATGGTACCGTACTTACCTGTGGACACGACCTCACTTATCCCTCTGCTAGGGGGCCTTACTACTGCTCTTGCTGGTTGGGCCGTGCCCACCTGAGTATTCTGTATGGTGGCTGCTAGAGAGAGTGCCGATATCGTGCTGGGCTCATCTTCTTGCTGACAGTCCTGAGGAAAGTTTAAAATGGGATACAACTTGCAAGGGTTAGGGTTAGTACATTTATCAACTATACTCTTATCGGATACCAATATGCCATTGTCTGTAGCCATTTTCTCCCCTACAATATACGGTGGTGGTGGTGGTGCGGTTGCCATCATTTTCCTGCTAGGTTTGGAACCTGCTGCGTGAGCTAATTCTCTTTGCATATCGCCCTCTTGCTGCCATAAGTTTAAACAATTTGTGTGTCTGACCCTTTGTTTTCGGGATTTTATCAGACATACAGATGTGTCCACTTACATGTTTGCTATTTTGCTAAATTTGGCACAAAATGCAAAACACGGCTAAGCTGTTTTTCACGAGAAGCGAGTGGATAGATTTTTTAAATTTTGTTTGCCATAATAGAATATGTATAAAGTAACATATTAAAGAAGCAAGTTAAGAAAAATCACAAAGCATGGCTAAATCTCTGAGTCTATGCCATGCAAAACCAAGCCATACATGGCGGGATATAGCAAAGATGTATGTGGACACATCTGTATCCTAATCCCTAAATTCTGCAATACCTCTGGTTCAAAACTGCCTACCTTAGGGAATGGTTCCCTATCTCCCGCAGTCATACGTTCCCATTCATTGCACAAAACTTCTGTGTGTGGTCCATACTTCTCACACATTATGAACCTCGCTGACCCCCTGGGTCGCGCTATGTCAACCTGAACCCTGGTTGAACGTCCCTTACTTGAGCAACTGGCCCCCATATTTTGCAGGTATTGTCCTTTCGGCTAATCCCACAAAAAAACAAAATACTCAATATAAGGCAACGGTGAAAGTTCTCCGAGCTCTCTTCACCCGCTCACCGCCCACGTTGGCCAGTACTACCATACACTGTCGATAGCGAAGGCAATGTACCCAACTTAGGGCCCTATGTAACCTCTATTTACTGGAAGTTTCTGGGAATAACTTACCCTTTCCAGTAAATATAAGCTGTTGGAGATTTCCTGAGAGAGACCAGCGAAAACTCCCTAAACCTTTATTATACACAAATCAAGCTTGCGTATGCTATATACAGCGCTAATGATACCGCGATTATACGCAAAGCTCGTAAAGAGGGTATCACGTTGCGCTAAATATTGCACCCACGAATGCACGGTCCAATCGCACAGTGTATAGGTACTTGTTACTTATCCGCCGTACGACCACTGGAATCGATTATCAGGCTGCGAGACCTCAAACGGAGCGTATCAAAAAAAAAAAAACTAAATGGGTAAACCTTCGCTAACCCCCTGGGCCGCGGTACTCTAACACAATTGGCTACCTTGCTCCTTTGTACTTAAATCTATATTAATGTGAGTCAGCTGCCTCATGCCACTCACTTGATATACCACTCGACGGGATCCCGAATTCCCTGGGTCCACTACGTTCTCTGTTGCGTTTGCTCATTCACGTTCGCTCATTCAAATACACTTTGGTTTTTCTGTACAGAAAATTATCTTTCATTCAGATAAACAGCTTTATTCCCAGAGGCAATACAGCAAAAAAGGTTTTATTTAAACCAAATCTTGGAAACCGAGCAATTTGTGCTAATGTAGCGTGGCTACTGTACCGCCCCTAAACTAAACGATGCTATTGTGTAAATTTGTACTTAGCGGTCGTACCCTTACGCACGTTGCGTAAACACACGACCGTGTGTATGTCTTTACGTTGCGTACGCAGTCCCGTCCTTTGTCCGAGACACGTGTACAAAAACCGTACGTCCGCAATAGTACAAATCCCACACTTCTATAAATGTAAGCGATATTACCTATAATCGCTCACTTAACACAACACAGTTTCTTTCTGTATAAACCTTTTTAACTAGGCCAGACTGTGTTTGTGTTTTACGTTTACTTCCTTAATATTTATTCTATGTTTTAACTAAATAGCAACAAATTTCTTCGCACAGGTCTAAATGAATCTAGGGGGTAATTCCAAGTTGATCGCAGCAGGACATTTTTTAGCAGTTGGGCAAAACCATGTGCACTGCAGGGGAGGCAGATATAACATTTGCAGAGAGAGTTAGATTTGGTTGGGTTCTTTTGTTTCTGTGCAGGGTAAATACTGGCTGCTTTATTTTTACACTGCAATTTAGATTGCAGATTGAACACACCACACCCAAATCTAACTATCTTTGCACATGTTATATCTGCCCCACCTGCAGTGCACATGGTTTTGCCCAACTGCTAAAAAAATTCCTGCTGCGATCAACTCAGAATTACCCCCCTAGTAATCAGTACTTATGGCAACAATGGCTCATTCCGAGTTGTTCGCTCGGTAAAAATCTTCGCATCGCAGCGATTTTCCGCTTAATGCGCATGCGCAATGTCCGCACTGCGACTGCGCCAAGTAAATTTGCTATGCACTTAGGAATTTTACTCACGGCTTTTTCATCGTTCTGGCGATCGTAATGTGATTGACAGGAAATGGGTGTTACTGGGCGGAAACAGGCCGTTTTATGGGCGTGTGGGAAAAAACGCTACCGTTTCCGGAAAAAAATGCAGGAGTGGCCAGAGAAACGGGGGAGTGTCTGGGCGAATGCTGGGTGTGTTTGTGACGTCAAACCAGGAACGACAAGCAGTGAAATGATCGCAGATGCCGAGTAAGTCTGAAGCTACTCAGAAACTGCTACGAGGTGTGTAATCGCAATATTGCGAATACATCGTTCGCAATTTTAAGATGCTAAGATTCACTCCCAGTAGGCGGCGGCTTAGCATGAGCAAATCTGCTAAAATCCGCTTGCGAGCGAACAACTCTGAATGAGGGCCAATGTGCGCAGGTATACAGAGTACAGGTGTACGCTCGTGTTGTGTGCGCATTTGGCGCCAAATTCACAGACTTTTTAAATAGCTTTGCGTATTTACTCTACGGGTCCCACCAGCATCCCTACAAACCATGCAGAGCAGACGCCATCTAATCATCAATAAAATAGGGTTTCCAGTGTATCCTGCAGCCAGAAAAAGGTTTACGTAGGATACCTGTCCGCCCTTTGCTGATAAAGTCTGCTTTAACCTGCTAGGCTGCGGGTATGTGGAAAAACCGGACGATGCCCCCAATTGATAATGTCGATATTATCTTAAACCATAAAGCTATACCTTTAAACACACTTTTACCATGGAGCCGCTACGGCCGCTAAACTTAATATGCACTCTACGTACCTTTTACGCTATTTGCGTAATGAGTCCCGTACCATGGGGGTAATTCCTAGTTGATCGCAGCAGGAAATGTTTTAGCAGTTGGGCAAAACCATGTGCACTGCAGGTGTGGCAGATATAACATTTGCAGAGAAAGTTAGATTTGGGTGGGTTATTTTATTTCTGTGCAGGGTAAATACTGGCTGCTTTATTTTTACACTGCAAATTAGATTGCAGATTGAACACACCACACCCAAATCTAACTCTCTCTGCACATGTTATATCTGCCTCCCCTGCAGTGCACATGGTTTTGCCCAATTGCTAACAGAATTCCTGCTGCGATCAACTTGGAATTACCCCCCTTGTACGGACTCTGCGTACAAACGCCGCGCTGGGGGTACAAAGTACACGCAGCGCGTACACACTCAATTAATACACTTTTAAACCTTATACAGTTAGGCAATGTAATACACTTTAGACCCTAGCAGGGAAAGGAGGACACAACACCGATTTGTAGTTAATCACTGGGTTCCGACACCACAGAGTAATATTTCTGAAAGGGGGTTAACAATACAAATTATGCACTACAATACAACAGAGTAAATGGCTACAGTCAAAGTACATACGTGAGAATATTCGCATGCGCTTCCCGGTCCGGTCCTCCGCTATCAGGTAGATAGCGTTGAGAGTCTTGTGTGTCCGGTCAGGCAGCAACAGGCTTTTTATACAATACTTCCAAAAGCAATACAATGGATACTGTAATCCCTTTGTCCATTGGACACAGGGATGCATCTTTACAGTACAGGAGAGGTCATAGGTTGATTTGAAAAGGTGGGCGATGGCTTTCTCAACTGTTCTTGTGGGTGGTCTTCTCTGGATTCCCGCCGCATACATAATATACAGTAAATACAGTTTATATCTATATTCTGCTTCTGCACATAACTATCCACACATGCGATCTTCCTCAAACCAACACCGGAATGTTACCCTTAAAATACCCTACAGCTGGATACCAGATACTACCATATAACCTTAGTCTGTCCGCTCCTATCATGCAAAGGCGAATCCCTTTGTTCTGGAATCATTTAAACTGTTGATACTTGCTGATGTGGTGCAGGGGGACTATGTGTACAATGTGCACTATTTGGATTAAATATGTAATGTTTTGATAGCCCTCCATGCGTTCACAAACTCCGCCGTAAATATCCACACCACGCGCAGGACCGCGGGAGCGACCATACGCAAATTGCGGATATGTGCACGCACGGCGGAACAAGTACACGCGCAGTGGGCATGTGTGTGTATTTTATACGTGCTGCGTGTTCTGTAATATTTTTCGACTTTGACACTGCGCATGCGCAAGGTTCGTACAGCGCATGCGCTTAGTTATTTTACACAAAAGTTAGGTATTCTACTCACGGCATAACGAAGCTTTTTCATCGCTGTGCTGATCGTAGTATGATTGACAGGAAGTGGGTGTTTCTGGGCGGAAACTGGCCGTTTTATGGGAGTGTGCGGAAAAACGCAGGCGTTCGAGTTGCAAAACAAAGGAGTGGCTGGGGAAACGGGGGAGTGGCTGGGCGAACGCTGGGTGTGTTTGTGACATCAAACAGGAACGAAAAGGACTGAGCTGGTCGCAATGGCTGAGTAAGTGTGGAGCTACTCAGAAACTGCTAAGAAATTTCTATTCGCAATTCTGCTAATCTTTCGTTCGCAATTCTGCTAAGCTAAGATACACTCCCAGAGGGCGGCGGCTTAGCGTGTGCAATGCTGCTAAAAGCAGCTAGCGAGCGAACAACTCAGAATCACCCCCGAAGTCAGTTCAGACACTGCCAGCTTGAGTCAGGTCATTCCCCTCATCAGGCTTTTGCAGAAGCAGCTGGATAAATTGAAGGAGGAGCTAAGATGGAGCAATTCCACAAAGTATGTGGGACTTGTGGATGGAGCCCTTCATTCGCTTTGCCAGGATTCAAGGGTGGTCAATCTGTTGAAATCAGAGCACTACATTTTAGCCGCCGTACTCGATCCTAGGTTTAAAGCCTACGTTGTATCTCTCTTTCCGGCAGACACAAGTGTGCAGAGGTGCAAAGACCTACTGGTGAGTAAACTGTCAACTCAAGCGGAACGTGAACCGTCAACAGCTCCTCCTTCAATTTCTCCTGCCACTGGGGCTGCAAGGAAAAGGTTAAGATTTCCTAGCAAACCCGCTGGCGGTGATGAAGGGCACTCAGGAGTGAAAGCTGACATCTAGTCCGGACTGAAGGACCTGCCAACGATTACTGACAAGTCTACTGTCACTGCATATGATTCTGTCACCATTGAAAGAATGGTGGAGGATTATATGAGTGACAGCACCCAAGTAGGCATGCCTGTTACGCACACCAGTGCTAACAGGAGTATACCGGTGTATGAACAGAGAGGGAAGCGAAGCAAACGAACTCACAGACAGTATAACATAACATACACAGGAGGTGATGGAATAACTAATAAACACAAAGTGAACGGAGAAGCCCAAAGGCTCAGGAATTGGGTGTCTCCCTAGTGTCAGGAATGCTCAGATGGAGTAGAGCGGACAATGAAGCGATGTGTAGTGATTTCACATGTGGAGCACCTGAAATTATGTTGCTAAGAGCAACAGAAAAAACCCCAAAGGGTTACCAACGGGTGTGGGAATAAACTCCTTGGTCAGAGATAGAAATATAGACACAAGGAGAGTATCCACAATCCTAACCCCCACTTGCAGGGCACAGGTTCAGCTTACTGCCACTAAACTGACACCTGGACGCCCTGCACAGTGAGGGAGGATTAAGCAAGCAGGTCTGAGAGTACAGCTGCAAACCTGCTGGGTTCACAGAATAGCAAAAGAACCCCAGCAGGTCAAACAACTGACTCCAGTCTTACTGCTAGGTCCGGATTGGCAGAATGAAGTACCGAATCCCAAGGCCTATTCGCAGTAAGCAACAAGTAAATACAAAGTCACACAGTACTAGCTAACTCTCTGGAACTGACTAACAAACAAAGATTCAGCAGCATTTGCCTAGCCTGAGAGGATGGTTTATATAGCAGGTGCTGTCCATGCCCCACTCAGACCTCACAGACTGTGAGCACAAAACCAGCGCCGGATTCCCTGCCGTGCACAGAGCCTGTAACCACTACACAGTAAAAACCCGGACCGGAGTATCAGCTGCGCTCAGGTTACTTCGCTAACACTTGCCTCCCGGTTGCCATGGCGACGTGGCAGCACAGAGCAGGAGATCCTAACAGTACCCCCCCTCTGACGAGGGGTCAAAGAACCCCTACCACCGGGTTTATCGGGGAACTGCGAGAAGAAATAGCGTATCAGTCTGGGGGCATGAAGATCACAACTGCGCGCCCACGACCGCTCCTCCGGGCCATACCCCTTCCAGTGCACCAAAAATGACAGCCGACCCCGAACCATCTTGGAGTCAAGAACCCTTTCAACCACAAACTCCCTCTGACCCCGTATCAGAAGAGGAGAAGGTCTTCCACTGGAAGAAGGATTACTAACCGCCAGTTTTAAAAGGGAACAATGAAATGTTTTATTGATACCCAATGAACGGGGCAGATCTAACTGAAATGCCACCGGATTGATAACCCTGGTGATCTTATAAGGGCCGATGAACCGGGGGCCTAACTTATGAGATGGCTGTCTCAACTTCAAATTCTTGGTGGACAACCAGACGAAGTCTCCTAATTTGAAGCTGCAGGGTCTTCTCCGCTTATCAAAAACCCTTTTGGTCACTAATGACACAGACACAAGGGCTTTCTTCACTTTCCTCCAAATACCCCTAAGGACCGAAACAACAGAGGAACCACCAGGCGTGGAATCCAGGGGGTCAAAAGAATTGGCCTTAGGATGATGCCCATACACACAAAGGAAGGGAGAGATCCCTGTAGCAGAGTGAGCCGCGTTGTTATAGGCAAACTCCGCCATGGACAGATGAGCAACCCAGTCAGTATGACACTTGGAGACATAACACCTGAGGAACTGCTCCAAGGACTGGTTCACCCTCTCAGTCTGCCCATTAGACTGTGGATGGTAGCCTGACGACAAGCTCACAGAAATCTGGAGATCAGAACAAAATGCCCTCCAGAATTTGGCCACAAACTGGGATCCACGGTCAGAGACCACATCAAGTGGCAACCCGTGGAGGCGCACAACATGCAGCATAAATAACTCAGACAGGCGTCTGGCCGATGGCAACCCAACCAGTGGAACGAAATGCGCCATCTTCGAAAACCTGTCAACGACAACCCAAATGGCTGTCATCCCCGAGGATTTGGGCAAGTCCACCACAAAATCCATGGAAATGTGGGTCCATGGCTTAGACGGAATAGAGAGTGGATGTAATGGGCCGACAGGAACCCCTCTAGGAGTTTTATTTCGGGCACAAACGTCACATGCCCGAACCCACTGATCCACATCCCTAGCCACCGAGGGCCACCACACCGCCCTAGACAGCAACTCCCGAGTTCTGGCAATACCCGGATGCCCTGCCGACCTCTTGGCATGGAATTCCAGGAACACTCGCTGTCTTAACCTAGGAGGCACAAACAAGAGACCTACCGGAAGGTCTGGAGGAGCCTGCTCCTGTGCTCTAAGGACTAATGACAAGAGGTCCTGGGTAATGCCCACTTTAATACATGATGGGGACACAATGGGCAATGGCTCCTCGGTGGTCTCTTGAACTGGAGCAAAACTCAGCGAGAGCGCATCAGCCTTGATGTTTTTTGACCCAGGGCGATATGTTATCAAAAAATTAAAGCGAGCAAAAAACATAGGCCATCGTGCCTGCCTGGCATTGAGCCGCTTCGCTGACTCTAAATATGCCAGATTCTTATGGTCGGTGAGAATTGAGACCACAAACTTAGCCCCCTCAAGCCAGTGTCTCCACTCCCCGAGTGCATCCTTTATAGCCAACAATTCCCGGTTACCCACATCATAATTCATCTCGGCAGACAAAAATTTACGGGAAAAGTAAGCACAGGGATGAAGGCAATTATCAGACACCCCCATCTGAGAGAGCACTGCCCCAATACCTATCTCAGAGGCATCCACTTCTACCACAAAAGGACGCTCTGGATCTGGGTGTCGCAGCACCTTGGCCGAGACAAATGCCCTTTTGAGACGGGCAAAGGCCGCTTTGGCCTCACAAGACCAGTGAGCAACATCCGCCCCTTTCTTAGTGAGTGCCACCAAGGGGGCCACTATAGACGAAAATCCAGCGATAAACCGTCTATAAAAATTTGCAAAGCCCAGAAAACGCTGAAGCGCCTTCAAACTAGTGGGCTGCACCCAATCCAGGACTGCTTGTACCTTAGAACCCTCCATTTGGAAACCTTCTGAGGAGATAATATACCCTAGAAATGCGATTTGCTGGACTTCAAACTCACACTTCTCCAGCTTCGCCCCAAGCTGGTGGTCTCTGAGTTTCTGGAGGACTAAGCGTACATGCTTCCGATGTTCCTCCAGGGAATGAGAGAAGATTAGGATGTCATCTAGATAAACAACTAAGAATCTATCCAAATATTCCCTGAGCACATCGTTCATGAATTCCTGGAAGACTGCCGGGGCATTAGAGAGCCCAAAAGGCATCACCAAATATTCATAATGCCCTGAGTGGGTATTAAAGGCAGTCTTCCATTCATCCCCCTCTCTTATTCGGATTAGATTGTAAGCACCGCGTAGGTCAATCTTAGAAAAAATGGTGGCAGTACAAAGCTGGTCAAACAAAACCGAAATGAGAGGCAGTGGGTACGAGTTTTTGATCGTGATACGGTTCAATTCCCTGAAGTCGATGCAGGGTCGCAACGAACCGTCCTTTTTACCCACGAAAAAGAACCCCGACCCAACTGGGGACTGTGAGGGTCTGATAAATCCCTTAGCCAAGTTCTCCTGAATGTACTCTGCCATAGCCTGAGTCTCAGGACGTGACAGGGAGTACAACCTGCTCTTGGGAAGCTTAGCATCCGGCAACAAATCAATGGCACAGTCATAGGGGCGATGGGGAGGTAGTACCTCCGCAACTTTTTTGGAGAACACATCCGCAAAATCTGCATAACATCCTGGCAATCCTGGCAAACTTAGCTGCGAGAGCCTGACTGGAAGGCTCAAGCAACTCCTGAAACAATCACTAGCCCAACTAAGAATCTCCCCAGAGACCCAGTTAAATTGAGGGTTATGGGCCCTTAACCAGGGTAACCCCAAAACCAATGGGGCAAAAGAACAGACAGTCACATAAAAAGACAATTTTTCAGAGTGTGTGGCTCCAATAAGCAAAGGAATTTGGCTGGTGCAGGAGGTAATTTTACCCTGGGACAATGGTTCCCCGTTTAACCCACAGATCTCAATCTCTGATGCCAAAGGTACTGAGGAAACAGAGTGTTCCAGGGCGAATTGACGGTCCATGAAAACCCCATCGGCCCCACTGTCAACAAAGGCCTCAGTCTTGACAGTTTGACCGAGGATCTCCAAAGTCACCGGAATGAGAAAAGTCTTTTTTGGGAAATTCTGACTTCTGGCCTGACAGGATATTTCCCATCACCCTCAGGCCCTGAAGTTTTCCGTTTTTTCTGGGCATGATACTACAACATGACCTTTATTCCCACAGTACAAACACAAACCCTGCTGTCTCCTCCGCGTCTTCTCACGCGAGGAGAGGCGGGTAGCCCCAATCTGCATAGGCTCCTCGGAATATTCCTCAGAGTCTGAGGTTCCCTTGGGAAAAAAGGAAACTGCGGTCTCCCTTTCAAGCCTACGCTCTCTCAGCCGTCTATCCACCCGGATGGATAACTGCATGAGCTGATCTAAGCTATCAGGCGAGGGATATTGTACCAGTTGGTCCTTTATCTGGTCAGAAAGGCCCCTTCGGTACTGGTTTCTCAGGGCTGGGTCATTCCACTGGGTATCATGAGCCAACCTCCGAAACTCCGTACTATAAACCTCAGCTGGCCGTCGCCCTTGCTTAAGAACCGTAATCTGAGCCTCGGCTGAAGCCATCTTGTCAGGGTCATCATACAAAATGCCCAGTGCCGTAAAAAAAGCATCAACACTTTTAAGCGACGGACAGTCAGGCTGTAACCCATATGCCCAGACCTGTGGGTCTCCTTGTAGCAAGGAAATCACCATGCCCACCCGCTGAATCTCCGACCCAGAAGACTGGGGCCTAAGCCTGAAATATAGCTTACAGCTCTCATTGAAACAAAAGAACTGCGAGCGATCTCCAGAAAAACGATCCGGGAGATTTACTTTCGGCTCCTTAACCCCTGAATTTGCCGCTGCTGCTGCGGGAGCTCCGCTAGCGGCCTGCGGGGTGTTCATTTTAATGGACATCTCATTAAATTGTCGAGTCAGGACCTGCACCTGATCGACCACCTGTTGCAAAGTATTTTGAGGGGTATGCTCCATATTCCCACAAAATTTCAACAGGAGTAGGGCTGCTGAATATGTTACGCACACCAGTGCTAACAGGAGTATACCGGTGTATGAACAGAGAGGGAAGCGAAGCAAACGAACTCACAGACAGTATAACATAACATACACAGGAGGTGATGGAATAACTAATAAACACAAAGTGAACGGAGAAGCCCAAAGGCTCAGGAATTGGGTGTCTCCCTAGTGTCAGGAATGCTCAGATGGAGTAGAGCGGACAATGAAGCGATGTGTAGTGATTTCACATGTGGAGCACCTGAAATGATGTTGCTAAGAGCAACAGAAAAAACCCCAAAGGGTTACCAACGGGTGTGGGAATGAACTCCTTGGTCAGAGATAGAAATATAGACACAAGGAGAGTATCCACAATCCTAACCCCCACTTGCAGGGCACAGGTTCAGCTTACTGCCACTAAACTGACACCTGGACGCCCTGCACAGTGAGGGAGGATTAAGCAAGCAGGTCTGAGAGTACAGCCGCAAACCTGCTGGGTTTACAGAATAGCAAAAGAACCCCAGCAGGTCAAACAACTGACTCCAGTCTTACTGCTAGGTCCGGATTGGCAGAATGAAGTACCGAATCCCAAGGCCTATTCGCAGTAAGCAACAAGTAAATACAAAGTCACACAGTACTAGCTAACTCTCTGGAACTGACTAACAAACAAAGATTCAGCAGCATTTGCCTAGCCTGAGAGGATGGTTTATATAGCAGGTGCTGTCCACGCCCCACTCAGACCTCACAGACTGTGAGCACAAAACCAGCGCCGGATTCCCTGCTGTGCACAGAACCTGTAACCACTACACAGTAAAAACCCAGACCGGAGTATCAGCTGCGCTCAGGTTACTTCGCTAACACTTGCCTCCCGGTTGCCATGGCGACGTGGCAGCACAGAGCAGGAGATCCTAACAGTACCCCCCCTCTGACGAGGGGTCAAAGAACCCCTACCACCGGGTTTATCGGGGAACTGCGAGAAGAAATAGCGTATCAGTCTGGGGGCATGAAGATCACAACTGCGCGCCCACGACCGCTCCTCCGGGCCATACCCCTTCCAGTGCACCAAAAATGACAGCCGACCCCGAACCATCTTGGAGTCAAGAACCCTTTCAACCACAAACTCCCTCTGACCCCGTATCAGAAGAGGAGAAGGTCTTCCACTGGAAGAAGGATTACTAACCGCCAGTTTTAAAAGGGAACAATGAAATGTTTTATTGATACCCAATGAACGGGGCAGATCTAACTGAAATGCCACCGGATTGATAACCCTGGTGATCTTATAAGGGCCGATGAACCGGGGGCCTAACTTATGAGATGGCTGTCTCAACTTCAAATTCTTGGTGGACAACCAGACGAAGTCTCCTAATTTGAAGCTGCAGGGTCTTCTCCGCTTATCAAAAACCCTTTTGGTCACTAATGACACAGACACAAGGGCTTTCTTCACTTTCCTCCAAATACCCCTAAGGACCGAAACAACAGAGGAACCACCAGGCGTGGAATCCAGGGGGTCAAAAGAATTGGCCTTAGGATGATGCCCATACACACAAAGGAAGGGAGAGATCCCTGTAGCAGAGTGAGCCGCGTTGTTATAGGCAAACTCCGCCATGGACAGATGAGCAACCCAGTCAGTATGACACTTGGAGACATAACACCTGAGGAACTGCTCCAAGGACTGGTTCACCCTCTCAGTCTGCCCATTAGACTGTGGATGGTAGCCTGACGACAAGCTCACAGAAATCTGGAGATCAGAACAAAATGCCCTCCAGAATTTGGCCACAAACTGGGATCCACGGTCAGAGACCACATCAAGTGGCAACCCGTGGAGGCGCACAACATGCAGCATAAATAACTCAGACAGGCGTCTGGCCGATGGCAACCCAACCAGTGGAACGAAATGCGCCATCTTCGAAAACCTGTCAACGACAACCCAAATGGCTGTCATCCCCGAGGATTTGGGCAAGTCCACCACAAAATCCATGGAAATGTGGGTCCATGGCTTAGACGGAATAGAGAGTGGATGTAATGGGCCGACAGGAACCCCTCTAGGAGTTTTATTTCGGGCACAAACGTCACATGCCCGAACCCACTGATCCACATCCCTAGCCACCGAGGGCCACCACACCGCCCTAGACAGCAACTCCCGAGTTCTGGCAATACCCGGATGCCCTGCCGACCTCTTGGCATGGAATTCCAGGAACACTCGCTGTCTTAACCTAGGAGGCACAAACAAGAGACCTACCGGAAGGTCTGGAGGAGCCTGCTCCTGTGCTCTAAGGACTAATGACAAGAGGTCCTGGGTAATGCCCACTTTAATACATGATGGGGACACAATGGGCAATGGCTCCTCGGTGGTCTCTTGAACTGGAGCAAAACTCAGCGAGAGCGCATCAGCCTTGATGTTTTTTGACCCAGGGCGATATGTTATCAAAAAATTAAAGCGAGCAAAAAACATAGGCCATCGTGCCTGCCTGGCATTGAGCCGCTTCGCTGACTCTAAATATGCCAGATTCTTATGGTCGGTGAGAATTGAGACCACAAACTTAGCCCCCTCAAGCCAGTGTCTCCACTCCCCGAGTGCATCCTTTATAGCCAACAATTCCCGGTTACCCACATCATAATTCATCTCGGCAGACAAAAATTTACGGGAAAAGTAAGCACAGGGATGAAGGCAATTATCAGACACCCCCATCTGAGAGAGCACTGCCCCAATACCTATCTCAGAGGCATCCACTTCTACCACAAAAGGACGCTCTGGATCTGGGTGTCGCAGCACCTTGGCCGAGACAAATGCCCTTTTGAGACGGGCAAAGGCCGCTTTGGCCTCACAAGACCAGTGAGCAACATCCGCCTCTTTCTTAGTGAGTGCCACCAAGGGGGCCACTATAGACGAAAATCCAGCGATAAACCGTCTATAAAAATTTGCAAAGCCCAGAAAACGCTGAAGCGCCTTCAAACTAGTGGGCTGCACCCAATCCAGGACTGCTTGTACCTTAGAACCCTCCATTTGGAAACCTTCTGAGGAGATAATATACCCTAGAAATGCGATTTGCTGGACTTCAAACTCACACTTCTCCAGCTTCGCCCCAAGCTGGTGGTCTCTGAGTTTCTGGAGGACTAAGCGTACATGCTTCCGATGTTCCTCCAGGGAATGAGAGAAGATTAGGATGTCATCTAGATAAACAACTAAGAATCTATCCAAATATTCCCTGAGC
Source organism: Pseudophryne corroboree (assembly GCF_028390025.1). Taxonomy (NCBI): domain Eukaryota; kingdom Metazoa; phylum Chordata; class Amphibia; order Anura; family Myobatrachidae; genus Pseudophryne; species Pseudophryne corroboree. The sequence goes on from NC_086453.1 coordinate 384,311,743, forward strand.
ACATCGTTCATGAATTCCTGGAAGACTGCCGGGGCATTAGAGAGCCCAAAAGGCATCACCAAATATTCATAATGCCCTGAGTGGGTATTAAAGGCAGTCTTCCATTCATCCCCCTCTCTTATTCGGATTAGATTGTAAGCACCGCGTAGGTCAATCTTAGAAAAAATGGTGGCAGTACAAAGCTGGTCAAACAAAACCGAAATGAGAGGCAGTGGGTACGAGTTTTTGATCGTGATACGGTTCAATTCCCTGAAGTCGATGCAGGGTCGCAACGAACCGTCCTTTTTACCCACGAAAAAGAACCCCGACCCAACTGGGGACTGTGAGGGTCTGATAAATCCCTTAGCCAAGTTCTCCTGAATGTACTCTGCCATAGCCTGAGTCTCAGGACGTGACAGGGAGTACAACCTGCTCTTGGGAAGCTTAGCATCCGGCAACAAATCAATGGCACAGTCGTAGGGGCGATGGGGAGGTAGTACCTCCGCAACTTTTTTGGAGAACACATCCGCAAAATCTGCATAACATCCTGGCAATCCTGGCAAACTTAGCTGCGAGAGCCTGACTGGAAGGCTCAAGCAACTCCTGAAACAATCACTAGCCCAACTAAGAATCTCCCCAGAGACCCAGTTAAATTGAGGGTTATGGGCCCTTAACCAGGGTAACCCCAAAACCAATGGGGCAAAAGAACAGACAGTCACATAAAAAGACAATTTTTCAGAGTGTGTGGCTCCAATAAGCAAAGGAATTTGGCTGGTGCAGGAGGTAATTTTACCCTGGGACAATGGTTCCCCGTTTAACCCACAGATCTCAATCTCTGATGCCAAAGGTACTGAGGAAACAGAGTGTTCCAGGGCGAATTGACGGTCCATGAAAACCCCATCGGCCCCACTGTCAACAAAGGCCTCAGTCTTGACAGTTTGACCGAGGATCTCCAAAGTCACCGGAATGAGAAAAGTCTTTTTTGGGAAATTCTGACTTCTGGCCTGACAGGATATTTCCCATCACCCTCAGGCCCTGAAGTTTTCCGTTTTTTCTGGGCATGATACTACAACATGACCTTTATTCCCACAGTACAAACACAAACCCTGCTGTCTCCTCCGCGTCTTCTCACGCGAGGAGAGGCGGGTAGCCCCAATCTGCATAGGCTCCTCGGAATATTCCTCAGAGTCTGAGGTTCCCTTGGGAAAAAAGGAAACTGCGGTCTCCCTTTCAAGCCTACGCTCTCTCAGCCGTCTATCCACCCGGATGGATAACTGCATGAGCTGATCTAAGCTATCAGGCGAGGGATATTGTACCAGTTGGTCCTTTATCTGGTCAGAAAGGCCCCTTCGGTACTGGTTTCTCAGGGCTGGGTCATTCCACTGGGTATCATGAGCCAACCTCCGAAACTCCGTACTATAAACCTCAGCTGGCCGTCGCCCTTGCTTAAGAACCGTAATCTGAGCCTCGGCTGAAGCCATCTTGTCAGGGTCATCATACAAAATGCCCAGTGCCGTAAAAAAAGCATCAACACTTTTAAGCGACGGACAGTCAGGCTGTAACCCATATGCCCAGACCTGTGGGTCTCCTTGTAGCAAGGAAATCACCATGCCCACCCGCTGAATCTCCGACCCAGAAGACTGGGGCCTAAGCCTGAAATATAGCTTACAGCTCTCATTGAAACAAAAGAACTGCGAGCGATCTCCAGAAAAACGATCCGGGAGATTTACTTTCGGCTCCTTAACCCCTGAATTTGCCGCTGCTGCTGCGGGAGCTCCGCTAGCGGCCTGCGGGGTGTTCATTTTAATGGACATCTCATTAAATTGTCGAGTCAGGACCTGCACCTGATCGACCACCTGTTGCAAAGTATTTTGAGGGGTATGCTCCATATTCCCACAAAATTTCAACAGGAGTAGGGCTGCTGAATATGTTACGCACACCAGTGCTAACAGGAGTATACCGGTGTATGAACAGAGAGGGAAGCGAAGCAAACGAACTCACAGACAGTATAACATAACATACACAGGAGGTGATGGAATAACTAATAAACACAAAGTGAACGGAGAAGCCCAAAGGCTCAGGAATTGGGTGTCTCCCTAGTGTCAGGAATGCTCAGATGGAGTAGAGCGGACAATGAAGCGATGTGTAGTGATTTCACATGTGGAGCACCTGAAATGATGTTGCTAAGAGCAACAGAAAAAACCCCAAAGGGTTACCAACGGGTGTGGGAATGAACTCCTTGGTCAGAGATAGAAATATAGACACAAGGAGAGTATCCACAATCCTAACCCCCACTTGCAGGGCACAGGTTCAGCTTACTGCCACTAAACTGACACCTGGACGCCCTGCACAGTGAGGGAGGATTAAGCAAGCAGGTCTGAGAGTACAGCCGCAAACCTGCTGGGTTTACAGAATAGCAAAAGAACCCCAGCAGGTCAAACAACTGACTCCAGTCTTACTGCTAGGTCCGGATTGGCAGAATGAAGTACCGAATCCCAAGGCCTATTCGCAGTAAGCAACAAGTAAATACAAAGTCACACAGTACTAGCTAACTCTCTGGAACTGACTAACAAACAAAGATTCAGCAGCATTTGCCTAGCCTGAGAGGATGGTTTATATAGCAGGTGCTGTCCACGCCCCACTCAGACCTCACAGACTGTGAGCACAAAACCAGCGCCGGATTCCCTGCTGTGCACAGAGCCTGTAACCACTACACAGTAAAAACCCAGACCGGAGTATCAGCTGCGCTCAGGTTACTTCGCTAACACTTGCCTCCCGGTTGCCATGGCGACGTGGCAGCACAGAGCAGGAGATCCTAACAATGCCAGACTGGCAGGAAAAAGAGGCAATTTGGATGCCCTTGCACAAACTGGCTTTATTTTACCTAAGTTGCCCCCCCTCCAGTGTGTACTCCGAAAGAGTGTTTAGTGCAGCCGGTAACCTTGTCAGCGATCGACGTAGGAGGCTACTTCCACAAAATGTGGAGAAGATGATGTTCATCAAAATTAAATATAAATTCCTCCGGAAAGACCTTTACCAGCAATTGCCTCCAGAAAGTACACAGGGACCTGTGATGGTGGATTCCAGTGGGGACGAATTAATAATCTGTGAGGAGGGGGATGTACACAGTGAAAGGGGTGAGGAATCGGAGGATGAGGTCGACATTTTGCCTGTGTAGAGCCAGTTTGTGCAAGGAGAAATTGATTGCTTCTTTTTTGGTGGGGGCCCAAAGAAACCAGTCATTTCAGTCACAGTCGTGTGGCAGACCCTGTCGCTGAAATGATTGGTTTGTTAAAATGTGCATGTCCTGTTTATACAACATAAAGGTGGGTGGGAGGGCCCAAGGACAATTCCATCTTGCACCTCTTTTTCGGCTTTGCATCATGTGCTGTTTGGGGACTAGTTTTTTTAAGTGCCATCCTGTCTGTAACTGCAGTGCCACTCCTAGATGGGCCAGGTCTTTGTGCCGCACACTTGTGTAGCTTAGCTTAGTCACACAGCTACCTCATTGCACCTCTTTTTCTTCTTTGTATCATGTGCTGTTTTGGGCCTATTTTTTAAATCTGCCATCCTGTCTGCCACTGCAGTGCCACTCCTAGATGGGCCAGGTGTTTGTGCCGCACACTTGTGTCCCTTAGCTTAGTCACACAGCTACCTCATTGCACCTCTTTTTCTTCTTTGCATCATGTGCTGTTTGGGGTCTAGTTTTTAAATATGCCATCCTGTCTGCCACTGTAGTGGCACTCCTAGATGTGTCGCTTAGCTTAGTCATACAGAAGCCTCGGTGCAACCTTTTGGCCTAAAAACAATAGTGAGGTGTTCAGAATAGACTGGAAATGAGTGGAAATTAATGTTATTGAGGTTAATAAGACCGTAGGATCAAAATTATCCCCAAATTCTGTGATTTTAGCGGTTTTTGTTTATTCCAAAAATCATCCAGATCCAAAACCAAAACACGAAAAGTGCAAGCCGCACATCTCTAGCGATTATCATTGCAAGATAAACAGCGGCGATCTTCATTCAGCAGGATGGAATTGGTTGAACAACACTCAGGGGGACAGGACAGGTTTGATAACCAATCTAAACTGCTTTCAGATACTTTCAGGCTGTGACTGACCATCCCTCATATCCATACACCCAGCCATAGTCACTGTGTCATCCCCTGATCTGACTGATCATCACTCATATCCATACACCCAGCCATAGTCACTGTGTCATCCCCTGATCTGACTGATCATCACTCATATCCATACACCCAGCCATAGTCACTGTGTCATCCCCTGATCTGACTGATCATCACTCATATCCATACACCCAGCCATAGTCACTGTGTCATCCCCTGATCTGACTGATCATCACTCATATCCATGCACCCAGCCATAGTCACTGTGTCATCCCCTGATCTGACTGATCATCACTCATATCCATACACCCAGCCATAGTCACTGTGTCATCCCCTGATCTGACTGATCATCACTCATGTCCATACACCCAGCCATAGTCACTGTGTCATCCCCTGATCTGACTGATCATCACTCATATCCATACACCCAGCCATAGTCACTGTGTCATCCCCTGATCTGACTGATCATCACTCATACCCATACACCCAGCCATAGTCACTGTGTCATCATCCCCTGATCTGACTGATCATCACTCATATCCATACACCCAGCCATAGTCACTGTGTCATCCCCTGATCTGACTGATCATCACTCATATCCATACACCCAGCCATAGTCACTGTGTCATCCCCTGATCTGACTGATCATCACTCATATCCATACACCCAGCCATAGTCACTGTGTCATCCCCTGATCTGACTGATCATCACTCATATCCATACACCCAGCCATAGTCACTGTGTCATCCCCTGATCTGACTGATCATCACTCATATCCATACACCCAGCCATAGTCACTGTGTCATCCCCTGATCTGACTGATCATCACTCATATCCATACACCCAGCCATAGTCACTGTGTCATCCCCTGATCTGACTGATCATCACTCATGTCCATACACCCAGCCATAGTCACTGTGTCATCCCCTGATCTGACTGATCATCACTCATGTCCATACACCCAGCCATAGTCACTGTGTCATCCCCTGATCTGACTGATCATCACTCATATCCATACACCCAGCCATAGTCACTGTGTCATCCCCTGATCTGACTGATCATCACTCATACCCATACACCCAGCCATAGTCACTGTGTCATCCCCTGATCTGACTGATCATCACTCATATCCATACACCCAGCCATAGTCACTGTGTCATCCCCTGATCTGACTGATCATCACTCATACCCATACACCCAGCCATAGTCACTGTGTCATCCCCTGATCTGACTGATCATCACTCATACCCATACACCCAGCCATAGTCACTGTGTCATCCCCTGATCTGACTGATCATCACTCATGTCCATACACCCAGCCATAGTCACTGTGTCATCCTCTGATCTGACTGATCATCACTCATATCCATACACCCAGCCATAGTCACTGTGTCATCCCCTGATCTGACTGATCATCCCTCATATCCATACACCCAGCCATAGTCACTGTGTCATCCCCTGATCTGACTGATCATCACTCATATCCATACACCCAGCCATAGTCACTGTGTCATCCTGATCTGACTGATCATCACTCATATCCATACACCCAGCCATAGTCACTGTGTCATCCCCTGATCTGACTGATCATCACTCATACCCATACACCCAGCCATAGTCACTGTGTCATCCCCTGATCTGACTGATCATCACTCATGTCCATACACCCAGCCATAGTCACTGTGTCATCCTCTGATCTGACTGATCATCACTCATATCCATACACCCAGCCATAGTCACTGTGTCATCCCCTGATCTGACTGATCATCACTCATGTCCATACACCCAGCCATAGTCACTGTGTCATCCCCTGATCTGACTGATCATCCCTCATATCCATACACCCAGCGATAGTCACTGTGTCATCCTCTGATCTGACTGATCATCACTCATATCCATACACCCAGCCATAGTCACTGTGTCATCCCCTGATCTGACTGATCATCCCTCATATCCATACACCCAGCCATAGTCACTGTGTCATCCCCTGATCTGACTGATCATCACTCATGTCCATACACCCAGCGATAGTCACTGTGTCATCCTCTGATCTGACTGATCATCACTCATATCCATACACCCAGCCATAGTCACTGTGTCATCTCCTGATCTGACTGATCATCACTCATATCCATACACCCAGCCATAGTCACTGTGTCATCCCCTGATCTGACTGATCATCACTCATATCCATACACCCAGCCATAGTCACTGTGTCATCCCCTGATCTGACTGATCATCACTCATATCCATACACCCAGCCATAGTCACTGTGTCATCCTGATCTGACTGATCATCACTCATATCCATACACCCAGCCATAGTCACTGTCATCTCCTGATCTGACTGATCATCACTCATATCCATACACCCAGCCATAGTCACTGTGTCATCCCCTGATCTGACTGATCATCACTCATGTCCATACACCCAGCCATAGTCACTGTCATCTCCTGATCTGACTGATCATCACTCATGTCCATACACCCAGCCATAGTCACTGTCATCTCCTGATCTGACTGATCATCACTCATGTCCATACACCCAGCCATAGTCACTGTGTCATCCCCTGATCTGACTGATCATCACTCATGTCCATACACCCAGCCATAGTCACTGTCATCTCCTGATCTGACTGATCATCACTCATGTCCATACACCCAGCCATAGTCACTGTCATCTCCTGATCTGACTGATCATCACTCATGTCCATACACCCAGCCATAGTCACTGTGTCATCCCCTGATCTGACTGACCATCACTCATGTCCATACACCCAGCCATAGTCACTGTGTCATCCCCTGATCTGACTGATCATCACTCATATCCATACACCCAGCCATAGTCACTGTGTCATCCTCTGATCTGACTGATCATCACTCATATCCATACACCCAGCCATAGTCACTGTGTCATCCCCTGATCTGACTGATCATCACTCATGTCCATACACCCAGCCATAGTCACTGTGTCATCCCCTGATCTGACTGATCATCACTCATATCCATACACCCAGCCATAGTCACTGTGTCATCCCCTGATCTGACTGATCATCACTCATGTCCATACACCCAGCCATAGTCACTGTGTCATCCTCTGATCTGACTGATCATCACTCATATCCATACACCCAGCCATAGTCACGGTGTCATCCCCTAATCTGACTGATCATCACTCATATCCATACACCCAGCCATAGTCACTGTGTCATCCCCTGATCTGACTGATCATCACTCATATCCATACACCCAGCCATAGTCACTGTGTCATCCTCTGATCTGACTGATCATCACTCATATCCATACACCCAGCCATAGTCACTGTCATCTCCTGATCTGACGGATCATCACTCATGTCCATACACCCAGCCATAGTCACTGTGTCATCCCCTGATCTGACTGATCATCACTCATATCCATACACCCAGCCATAGTCACTGTGTCATCCCCTGATCTGATCATCACTCATATCCATACACCCAGCCATAGTCACTGTGTCATCCTCTGATCTGACTGATCATCACTCATATCCATACACCCAGCCATAGTCACGGTGTCATCCCCTAATCTGACTGATCATCACTCATATCCATACACCCAGCCATAGTCACTGTGTCATCCTCTGATCTGACTGATCATCACTCATATCCATACACCCAGCCATAGTCACTGTGTCATCCCCTGATCTGACTGATCATCACTCATATCCATACACCCAGCCATAGTCACTGTGTCATCCCCTGATCTGACTGATCATCACTCATATCCATACACCCAGCCATAGTCACTGTGTCATCCCCTGATCTGACTGATCATCACTCATATCCATACACCCAGCCATAGTCACTGTGTCATCCCCTGATCTGACTGATCATCACTCATATCCATACACCCAGCCATAGTCACTGTGTCATCCCCTGATCTGACTGATCATCACTCATATCCATACACCCAGCCATAGTCACTGTGTCATCCCCTGATCTGACTGATCATCACTCATGTCCATACACCCAGCCATAGTCACTGTGTCATCCCCTGATCTGACTGATCATCACTCATATCCATACACCCAGCCATAGTCACTGTGTCATCCTCTGATCTGACTGATCATCACTCATATCCATACACCCAGCCATAGTCACTGTGTCATCCTCTGATCTGACTGATCATCACTCATATCCATACACACAGCCATAGTCACTGTGTCATCCCCTGATCTGACTGATCATCACTCATATCCATACACCCAGCCATAGTCACTGTGTCATCTCCTGATCTGACTGATCATCACTCATATCCATACACCCAGCCATAGTCACAGTGTCATCCCCTGATCAGATCATCACTCATATCCATACACCCAGCCATAGTCACTGTGTCATCCTCTGATCTGACTGATCATCACTCATATCCATACACCCAGCCATAGTCACTGTGTCATCCCCTGATCTGACTGATCATCACTCATATCCATACACCCAGCCATAGTCACTGTGTCATCCTCTGATCTGACTGATCATCACTCATGTCCATACACCCAGCCATAGTCACTGTGTCATCCTCTGATCTGACTGATCATCACTCATGTCCATACACCCAGCCATAGTCACTGTGTCATCCCCTGATCTGACTGATCATCACTCATATCCATACACCCAGCCATAGTCACTGTGTCATCCCCTGATCTGACTGATCATCACTCATGTCCATACACCCAGCCATAGTCACTGTGTCATCCCCTGATCTGACTGATCATCACTCATATCCATACACCCAGCCATAGTCACTGTGTCATCCCCTGATCTGACTGATCATCACTCATGTCCAAACACCCAGCCATAGTCACTGTGTCATCCCCTGATCTGACTGATCATCACTCATATCCATACACCCAGCCATAGTCACTGTGTCATCCCCTGATCTGACTGATCATCACTCATATCCATACACCCAGCCATAGTCACTGTGTCATCCCCTGATCTGACTGATCATCACTCATATCCATACACCCAGAGATAGTCACTGTGTCATCCCCTGATCTGACTGATCATCACTCATATCCATACACCCAGCCATAGTCACTGTGTCATCCCCTGATCTGACTGATCACTCATATCCATACACCCAGCCATAGTCACTGTGTCATCCCCTGATCTGACTGATCATCACTCATGTCCATACACCCAGCCATAGTCACTGTGTCATCCTCTGATCTGACTGATCATCACTCATATCCATACACCCAGCCATAGTCACTGTGTCATCCTCTGATCTGACTGATCATTACTCATATCCATACACCCAGCCATAGTCACTGTGTCATCCCCTGATCTGACTGATCATCACTCATATCCATACACCCAGCCATAGTCACTGTGTCATCCCCTGATCTGACTGATCATCACTCATATCCAAACACCCAGCCATAGTCACTGTGTCATCCCCTGATCTGACTGATCATCACACATATCCATACACCAAGCCATAGTCACTGTGTCATCCCCTGATCTGACTGATCATCACTCATATCCATACACCCAGCCATAGTCACTGTGTCATCCCCTGATCTGACTGATCATCACTCATATCCATACACCCAGCCATAGTCACTGTGTCATCCCCTGATCTGACTGATCATCACTCATATCCATACACCCAGCCATAGTCACTGTGTCATCCCCTGATCTGACTGATCATCACTCATATCCATACACCCAGCCATAGTCACTGTGTCATCCCCTGATCTGACTGATCATCACTCATATCCATACACCCAGCCATAGTCACTGTGTCATCCCGATCTGACTGATCATCACCCATATCCATACACCCAGCCATAGTCACTGTGTCATCCTCTGATCTGACTGATCATCACTCATATCCATACACCCAGCCATAGTCACTGTGTCATCCCCTGATCTGACTGATCATCACTCATATCCATACACCCAGCCATAGTCACTGTGTCATCCCGATCTGACTGATCATCACTCATATCCATACACCCAGCCATAGTCACTGTGTCATCCTCTGATCTGACTGATCATCACTCATATCCATACACCCAGCCATAGTCACTGTGTCATCCCCTGATCTAACTGATCATCACTCATGTCCATACACCCAGCCATAGTCACTGTGTCATCCCCTGATCTGACTGATCATCACTCATGTCCATACATCCAGCCATAGTCACTGTGTCATCCCCTGATCTGACTGATCATCACTCATATCCATACACCCAGCCATAGTCACTGTGTCATCCTCTGATCTGACTGATCATCACTCATATCCATACACCCAGCCATAGTCACTGTGTCATCCCCTGATCTGACTGATCATCACTCATATCCATACACCCAGCCATAGTCACTGTGTCATCCCCTGATCTGACTGATCATCACTCATATCCATACACCCAGCCATAGTCACTGTGTCATCCCCTGATCTGACTGATCATCACTCATATCCATACACCCAGCCATAGTCACTGTGTCATCCCCTGATCTGACTGATCATCACTCATATCCATACACCCAGCCATAGTCACTGTGTCATCCCCTGATCTGACTGATCATCACTCATGCCCATACACCCAGCGATAGTCACTGTGTCATCCCCTGATCTGACTGATCATCACTCATATCCATACACCCAGCCATAGTCACTGTGTCATCCCCTGATCTGACTGATCATCACTCATATCCATACACCCAGCCATAGTCACTGTGTCATCCTCTGATCTGACTGATCATCACTCATATCCATACACCCAGCCATAGTCACTGTGTCATCCCCTGATCTGACTGATCATCACTCATATCCATACACCCAGCCATAGTCACTGTGTCATCCCCTGATCTGACTGATCATCACTCATATCCATACACCCAGCCATAGTCACTGTGTCATCCCCTGATCTGACTGATCATCACTCATATCCATACACCCAGCCATAGTCACTGTGTCATCCCCTGATCTGACTGATCATCACTCATGTCCATACACCCAGCCATAGTCACTGTCATCTCCTGATCTGACTGATCATCACTCATGTCCATACACCCAGCCATAGTCACTGTGTCATCCCCTGATCTGACTGATCATCACTCATATCCATACACCCAGCCATAGTCACTGTGTCATCCCCTGATCTGACTGATCATCCCTCATATCCATACACCCAGCCATAGTCACTGTGTCATCCCCTGATCTGACTGATCATCACTCATATCCATACACCCAGCGATAGTCACTGTGTCATCCCCTGATCTGACTGATCATCACTCATGTCCATACACCCAGCCATAGTCACTGTGTCATCCCCTGATCTGACTGATCATCACTCATATCCATACACCCAGCCATAGTCACTGTGTCATCCCCTGATCTGACTGATCATCCCTCATATCCATACACCCAGCCATAGTCACTGTGTCATCCCCTGATCTGACTGATCATCACTCATATCCATACACCCAGCCATAGTCACTGTGATCTCCTGATCTGACTGATCATCACTCATATCCATACACCCAGCCATAGTCACTGTGTCATCCCCTGATCTGATCATCACTCATATCCATACACCCAGCCATAGTCACTGTGTCATCCTCTGATCTGACTGATCATCACTCATATCCATACACCCAGCCATAGTCACTGTGTCATCCCCTAATCTGACTGATCATCACTCATATCCATACACCCAGCCATAGTCACTGTGTCATCCCCTGATCTGATCATCACTCATATCCATACACCCAGCCATAGTCACTGTGTCATCCCCTGATCTGACTGATCATCACTCATGTCCATACACCCAGCCATAGTCACTGTGTCATCCCCTGATCTGACTGATCATCACTCATATCCATACACCCAGCCATAGTCACTGTGTCATCCTCTGATCTGACTGATCATCACTCATATCCATACACCCAGCCATAGTCACTGTGTCATCCCCTGATCTGACTGATCATCACTCATATCCATACACCCAGCCATAGTCACTGTGTCATCCCCTGATCTGACTGATCATCACTCATATCCATACACCCAGCCATAGTCACTGTGTCATCCCCTGATCTGACTGATCATCACTCATATCCATACACCCAGCCATAGTCACTGTGTCATCCTCTGATCTGACTGATCATCACTCATATCCATACACCCAGCCATAGTCACTGTGTCATCCCCTGATCTGACTGACCATCACTCATGTCCATACACCCAGCCATAGTCACTGTGTCATCCCCTGATCTGACTGATCATCACTCATATCCATAGACCCAGCCATAGTCACTGTGTCATCCTCTGATCTGACTGATCATCACTCATATCCATAGACCCAGCCATAGTCACTGTGTCATCCCCTGATCTGACTGATCATCACTCATATCCATAGACCCAGCCATAGTCACTGTGTCATCCTCTGATCTGACTGATCATCACTCATATCCATACACCCAGCCATAGTCACTGTGTCATCCCCTGATCTGACTGATCATCACTCATATCCATACACCCAGCCATAGTCACTGTGTCATCCCTTGATCTGACTGACCATCACTCATATCCATACACCCAGCCATAGTCACTGTGTCATCCTGATCTGACTGATCATCACTCATATCCATACACCCAGCCATAGTCACTGTGTCATCCCCTGATCTGACTGATCATCCCTCATATCCATACACCCAGCCATAGTCACTGTGTCATCCCCTGATCTGACTGATCATCACTCATATCCATACACCCAGCCATAGTCACTGTGTCATCCCCTGATCTGACTGATCATCCCTCATATCCATACACCCAGCTATAGTCACTGTGTCATCCCCTGATCTGACTGATCATCACTCATATCCATACACCCAGCCATAGTCACTGTGTCATCCCCTGATCTGACTGATCATCGCTCATATCCATACACCCAGCCACAGTCACTGTGTCATCCCCTGATCTGACTGATCATCGCTCATGTCCATACACCCAGCCATAGTCACTGTGTCATCCCCTGATCTGACTGATCATCGCTCATGTCCATACACCCAGCCATAGTCACTGTGTCATCCCCTGATCTGACTGATCATCACTCATATCCATACACCCAGCCATAGTCACTGTGTCATCCCCTGATCTGACTGATCATCACTCATGTCCATACACCCAGCCATAGTCACTGTGTCATCCCCTGATCTGACTGATCATCACTCATATCCATACACCCAGCCATAGTCACTGTGTCATCCCCTGATCTGACTGATCATCACTCATGCCCATACACCCAGCCATAGTCACTGTGTCATCCCCTGATCTGACTGATCATCACTCATGTCCATACACCCAGCCATAGTCACTGTGTCATCCTCTGATCTGACTGATCATCACTCATATCCATACACCCAGCCATAGTCACTGTGTCATCCCCTGATCTGACTGATCATCACTCATATCCATACACCCAGCCATAGTCACTGTGTCATCCCCTGATCTGACTGATCATCACTCATATCCATACACCCAGCCATAGTCACTGTGTCATCCCCTGATCTGACTGATCATCACTCATGTCCATACACCCAGCCATAGTCACTGTGTCATCCCCTGATCTGACTGATCATCGCTCATGTCCATACACCCAGCCATAGTCACTGTGTCATCCCCTGATCTGACTGATCATCGCTCATGTCCATACACCCAGCCATAGTCACTGTGTCATCCCCTGATCTGACTGATCATCGCTCATGTCCATACACCCAGCCATAGTCACTGTGTCATCCCCTGATCTGACTGATCATCACTCATATCCATACACCCAGCCATAGTCACTGTGTCATCCCCTGATCTGACTGATCATCACTCATATCCATACACCCAGCCATAGTCACTGTGTCATCCCCTGATCTGACTGATCATCACTCATATCCATACACCCAGCCATAGTCACTGTGTCATCCCCTGATCTGACTGATCATCACTCATATCCATACACCCAGCCATAGTCACTGTGTCATCCCCTGATCTGACTGATCATCACTCATATCCATACACCCAGCCATAGTCACTGTGTCATCCCCTGATCTGACTGATCATCACTCATGCCCATACACCCAGCCATAGTCACTGTGTCATCCCCTGATCTGACTGATCATCACTCATGTCCATACACCCAGCCATAGTCACTGTGTCATCCTCTGATCTGACTGATCATCACTCATATCCATACACCCAGCCATAGTCACTGTGTCATCCCCTGATCTGACTGATCATCACTCATGCCCATACACCCAGCCATAGTCACTGTGTCATCCCCTGATCTGACTGATCATCACTCATGTCCATACACCCAGCCATAGTCACTGTGTCATCCCCTGATCTGACTGATCATCACTCATATCCATACACCCAGCCATAGTCACTGTGTCATCCCCTGATCTGACTGATCATCACTCATATCCATACACCCAGCCATAGTCACCGTGTCATCCCCTGATCTGACTGATCATCACTCATATCCATACACCCAGCCATAGTCACTGTGTCATCCCCTGATCTGACTGATCATCACTCATATCCATACACCCAGCCATAGTCACTGTGTCATCCCCTGATCTGACTGATCATCACTCATATCCATACACCCAGCCATAGTCACTGTGTCATCCCCTGATCTGACTGATCATCACTCATATCCATACACCCAGCCATAGTCACTGTGTCATCCCCTGATCCGACTGATCATCACTCATGTCCATACACCCAGCCATAGTCACTGTGTCATCCCCTGATCCGACTGATCATCACTCATGTCCATACACCCAGCCATAGTCACTGTCATCTCCTGATCTGACTGATCATCACTCATATCCATATACCCAGCCATAGTCACTGTGTCATCCCCTAATCTGACTGATCATCACTCATACCCATACACCCAGCCATAGTCACCGTGTCATCCCCTGATCTGACTGATCATCACTCATATCCATACACCCAGCGATAGTCACCGTGTCATCCCCTGATCTGACTGATCATCACTCATATCCATACACCCAGCGATAGTCACTGTGTCATCCCCTGATCTGACTGATCATCACTCATGTCCATACACCCAGCCATAGTCACTGTGTCATCCCCTGATCTGACTGATCATCACTCATATCCATACACCCAGCCATAGTCACTGTGTCATCCCCTGATCTGACTGATCATCACTCATATCCATACACCCAGCCATAGTCACTGTGTCATCCCCTGATCTGACTGATCATCACTCATATCCATACACCCAGCCATAGTCACTGTGTCATCCCCTGATCTGACTGATCATCACTCATATCCATACACCCAGCCATAGTCACTGTGTCATCCCCTGATCTGACTGATCATCACTCATATCCATACACCCAGCCATAGTCACTGTGTCATCCCCTGATCTGACTGATCATCACTCATATCCATACACCCAGCCATAGTCACTGTGTCATCCCCTGATCTGACTGATCATCACTCATATCCATACACCCAGCCATAGTCACTGTGTCATCCCCTGATCTGACTGATCATCACTCATATCCATACACCCAGCCATAGTCACTGTGTCATCCCCTGATCTGACTGATCACTCATATCCATACACCCAGCCATAGTCACTGTGTCATCCCCTGATCTGACTGATCATCACTCATATCCATACACCCAGCCATAGTCACTGTGTCATCCCCTGATCTGACTGATCATCACTCATATCCATACACCCAGCCATAGTCACTGTGTCATCCCTGATCTGACTGATCATCACTCATGCCCATACACCCAGCCATAGTCACTGTGTCATCCCCTGATCTGACTGATCATCACTCATGTCCATACACCCAGCCATAGTCACTGTGTCATCCTCTGATCTGACTGATCATCACTCATATCCATACACCCAGCCATAGTCACTGTGTCATCCCCTGATCTGACTGATCATCACTCATGCCCATACACCCAGCCATAGTCACTGTGTCATCCCCTGATCTGACTGATCATCACTCATGTCCATACACCCAGCCATAGTCACTGTGTCATCCCCTGATCTGACTGATCATCACTCATATCCATACACCCAGCCATAGTCACTGTGTCATCCCCTGATCTGACTGATCATCACTCATATCCATACACCCAGCCATAGTCACTGTGTCATCCCCTGATCTGACTGATCATCACTCATATCCATACACCCAGCCATAGTCACTGTGTCATCCCCTGATCTGACTGATCATCACTCATATCCATACACCCAGCCATAGTCACTGTGTCATCCCCTGATCTGACTGATCATCACTCATATCCATACACCCAGCCATAGTCACTGTGTCATCCCCTGATCTGACTGATCATCACTCATATCCATACACCCAGCCATAGTCACTGTGTCATCCCCTGATCTGACTGATCATCACTTATGTCCATACACCCAGCCATAGTCACTGTGTCATCCCCTGATCCGACTGATCATCACTCATGTCCATACACCCAGCCATAGTCACTGTCATCTCCTGATCTGACTGATCATCACTCATATCCATACACCCAGCCATAGTCACTGTGTCATCCCCTGATCTGACTGATCATCACTCATACCCATACACCCAGCCATAGTCACCGTGTCATCCCCTGATCTGACTGATCATCACTCATATCCATACACCCAGCGATAGTCACCGTGTCATCCCCTGATCTGACTGATCATCACTCATATCCATACACCCAGCGATAGTCACTGTGTCATCCCCTGATCTGACTGATCATCACTCATGTCCATACACCCAGCCATAGTCACTGTGTCATCCCCTGATCTGACTGATCATCACTCATATCCATACACCCAGCCATAGTCACTGTGTCATCCCCTGATCTGACTGATCATCACTCATATCCATACACCCAGCCATAGTCACTGTGTCATCCCCTGATCTGACTGATCATCACTCATATCCATACACCCAGCCATAGTCACTGTGTCATCCCTGATCTGACTGATCATCACTCATATCCATACACCCAGCCATAGTCACTGTGTCATCCCCTGATCTGACTGATCATCACTCATATCCATACACCCAGCCATAGTCACTGTGTCATCCCCTGATCTGACTGATCATCACTCATGTCCATACACCCAGCCATAGTCACTGTGTCATCCCCTGATCCGACTGATCATCACTCATGTCCATACACCCAGCCATAGTCACTGTCATCTCCTGATCTGACTGATCATCACTCATATCCATACACCCAGCCATAGTCACTGTGTCATCCCCTGATCTGACTGATCATCACTCATACCCATACACCCAGCCATAGTCACCGTGTCATCCCCTGATCTGACTGATCATCACTCATATCCATACACCCAGCGATAGTCACTGTGTCATCCCCTGATCTGACTGATCATCACTCATATCCATACACCCAGCGATAGTCACTGTGTCATCCCCTGATCTGACTGATCATCACTCATGTCCATACACCCAGCCATAGTCACTGTGTCATCCTCTGATCTGACTGATCATCACTCATATCCATACACCCAGCCATAGTCACTGTGTCATCCCCTGATCTGACTGATCATCACTCATATCCATACACCCAGCGATAGTCACTGTGTCATCCCCTGATCTGACTGATCATCACTCATATCCATACACCCAGCCATAGTCACCGTGTCATCCCCTGATATGAATGATCATCACTCATATCCATACACCCAGCGATAGTCACTGTGTCATCCCCTGATCTGACTGATCATCACTCATACCCATACACCCAGCCATAGTCACCGTGTCATCCCCTGATCTGACTGATCATCACTCATACCCATACACCCAGCCATAGTCACTGTGTCATCCCCTGATCTGACTGATCATCACTCATATCCATACACCCAGCGATAGTCACCGTGTCATCCCCTGATCTGACTGATCATCACTCATATCCATACACCCAGCGATAGTCACTGTGTCATCCCCTGATCTGACTGATCATCACTCATATCCATACACCCAGCCATAGTCACTGTGTCATCCCCTGATCTGACTGATCATCACTCATACCCATACACCCAGCCATAGTCACCGTGTCATCCCCTGATCTGACTGATCATCACTCATATCCATACACCCAGCGATAGTCACTGTGTCATCCCCTGATCTGACTGATCATCACTCATATCCATACACCCAGCCATAGTCACTGTCATCTCCTGATCTGACTGATCATCACTCATATCCATACACCCAGCCATAGTCACTGTGTCATCCTCTGATCTGACTGATCATCACTCATATCCATACACCCAGCCATAGTCACTGTGTCATCCCCTGATCTGACTGATCATCACTCATATCCATACACCCAGCCATAGTCACTGTGTCATCCCTGATCTGACTGATCATCACTCATATCCATACACCCAGCCATAGTCACTGTGTCATCCCTGATCTGACTGATCATCACTCATATCCATACACCCAGCCATAGTCACTGTGTCATCCCCTGATCTGACTGATCATCACTCATATCCATACACCCAGCCATAGTCACTGTGTCATCCCCTGATCTGACTGATCATCACTCATATCCATACACCCAGCCATAGTCACTGTGTCATCCTCTGATCTGACTGATCATCACTCATATCCATACACCCAGCCATAGTCACTGTGTCATCCCCTGATCTGACTGATCATCACTCATATCCATACACCCAGCCATAGTCACTGTGTCATCCCCTGATCTGACTGATCATCACTCATATCCATACACCCAGCCATAGTCACTGTGTCATCCTCTGATCTGACTGATCATCACTCATATCCATACACCCAGCCATAGTCACTGTGTCATCCCCTGATCTGACTGATCATCACTCATATCCATACACCCAGCCATAGTCACTGTGTCATCCCCTGATCTGACTGATCATCACTCATATCCATACACCCAGCCATAGTCACTGTGTCATCCCCTGATCTGACTGATCATCACTCATATCCATACACCCAGCCATAGTCACTGTGTCATCCCCTGATCTGACTGATCATCACTCATATCCATACACCCAGCCATAGTCACTGTGTCATCCCTGATCTGACTGATCATCACTCATATCCATACACCCAGCCATAGTCACTGTGTCATCCCCTGATCTGACTGATCATCACTCATATCCATACACCCAAGCCATAGTCACTGTGTCATCCCCTGATCTGACTGATCATCACTCATATCCATACACCCAGCCATAGTCACTGTGTCATCCCTGATCTGACTGATCATCACTCATGTCCATACACCCAGCCATAGTCACTGTGTCATCCCCTGATCTGACTGATCATCACTCATATCCATAGCACCCAGCCATAGTCACTGTGCTATCCCACT